>NC_143013.1:14715698-14897044 GCF_055824585.1 Amblyomma mixtum
CCTATCTCGGGGACACATCGGGGAGCGGGTGCAGGGCGCCGTAAGAGCTTACGCGAGCGGATGGCAACGGTATATGCATGCACACACACACACACAACACGGGCGTGACGCGAATGGCAGGCACGTGACGCAGGTCGCAGCACCGCAAGACACCGCCACCCAGCGCCTTGCCTACAGCGCCGGCAATTTGCTTTCTTTTTTTCTTCAACCGCGTACGCTAATATGCGCGGCGAGACGCGCGTTTCCAAGAAGTCTGCTCCTTCCTGGAGGCGCCCCCCCCCCCCCCCCCCCCTTATGGTTCCTAAGGTTGGCATAACTGCCCTCATATGACGAAACTAGCTTAGGATCGGGTTCCGAACACGACGATATAATTGCATAGCAACGGAGGTTCAGATGACCAAGGCCGAGTTTCGTTATCCCTATTTTTTTTTATCACACCGGTTCAATCCATGCCGCCTTTGTTATATACAGTGCTGTCTTTGTTCTTCGAAAACGCGACATTAGACGCTAACATCTGCCCTCACATCACAGACGGTAGCAACCAAGGGCAGCCAAAAAAAAAAAAAATGGCTACTCCAAGTTCCCCAGAACGGAAACAGTAGCAGCAACAGCAACCATCGGCTTCGTACAGAACAGAACTCAGTTCTGTCACCAAGGAGCTCTGAGGCAAGCATACTGTATATATGTGTGACCGTTTTGGCGACATAATCGCGCAATGAGACGTCAACGTTCTAACCCTCAGAATTTCTGGTGGCCTGGACGCCACCGCACTGGGGTTGAGGGACTGCGTTCTGTTTTACTTTTCACGCGACTGGTGGCGTAAGCAGTGGTCGGCGCCCTGGATGCAGTTTGGCGCACGCGGACAAGCGCTACACTCTCTATATATAATTTCCACTGTCAAGTGGATCGAAGATAACCACAGTGCTTTAATATCACTGGTAATAAACACATACTAGCAACGGAGTATGACCAGTTTATATATTGTTAAGGACAAAAGTGCGTCAGCTCGTATCGCCACGAAAAAAGGTAAAATACCGGGCGACCATAAACGATCTGCAAATTTCTGCACTAACTGGTCTCTCGACCCTGCCTTCATATTAATTATGAAAGAGGCGGTTAAACGCACAGGTAACGTTGAAGTTGGGAGCATCATAGAGTCTGTCACTGACTGAACACACAAAGGCGAACGGTTTGGCACTGAACCGACGCTCAAACGCCCGATTGGTATCACCCTGGTTCGCCTGTCTCTTGCGCAATTGTCCCGTTTCCCGCATCGCGATGTCGCACGTCAGGATTCTCTCGCCATCGCTCTGCTCCAGGAGCGCACAACTCCGCACCTTGACGTTTAGTCATCGTTTGCGACCGCGACGAAGTTTGCCAAGTTATTTCCCCGAGTACTTTCTAATTTCGTACGAAATCTGCTTCGGATGGCCCAGCTCGACTATGCGCAGTAGCCAAAGATGATCGACTGCGCACTCACGAGCAACGCGACGCTGACGTCATAAAAGCCAGCTCCTTCGGACGACCCGAAACCCTCACACGCCCAACCAACAGAGAGAGCTACAAAAAGGGGCGATATATCGGCCCGACGTTGGGCCAACGACTCTCAGTTTTCAAGAACTCATCCGAGGGCACCGTGTCCTTAACAACGGAGATACCTACTGGTAACCAACGGCTACTCGATGCAAAGTAATAACCGCGATTAACTGACCGCCCCCCGCCCCTCGCGCGATCTACGCAAACGACAGCCTGCCGCGCACTCAGCGCCCGCCCTATCCCGTCATACGTGACCTCGCGACCAAGTCAAATTTAGCGATCACGAGACGGACGACTCACGTGCAGGAAGCAAAGCAAAGAAGAGAGCGAGAATTATCGAGGTCAACGCACGACTATTTTCCGCGCGCTTGCCGCGGAGACGGCAAACTCGAATCCCACGAAAAACACAGCGCCGTTCCACCCAGCCGGCAGCCATACGCGGCGCACAAAGGCTACAGAGCAGAGAGACGCACGCAGAGAGAGCCGGTCATCGAAGAACCCCTTTCTGTCTCCGACTGTGTCGCCCTCTTTCCCTCGGCACAAACGACAGATGGGTTTGATCAGCGCTGTTTGCAAACTGGAACCTGCTGCTCGTCGACACCAAGGACGACGGCGCCCTGGGCAGCAGCAACGCGCTCGGTGCTGCTGCCGCCGCTTGACCGACGGGAAAGGACAGAGGGAAAAAGGAGAAGGCAGCCATTTTCGCAGAATCAAAGCATTGGCAGTGCGCGCGACGGAATAAACGAAGTGGACAAAGAAAGGCGGTAGCTGCTAATCTAGCACTTTTGTGCGAAAGCTTAGCCAGTACGGAGTGGCCGCCGCGGTGTCTGTTGAAAAACGTGCGCTAAAGCGAAACTACCCACAGCACCGCAGCCTTTCGAAGAAAACAGTAGGGCTGCCACTTTGGTATGTGGCTCAACTTTGGAAGATTCGCTTTGCAAAACCTGCACCTGGCGGGTCAGGGTTCATGAAGTGGGGGTTAAAGCTCCCCCTTCATACCACTCTCGCCTTGACACTGCTGGTCGGCCGGTCTTAAAAAAAAAAAAAATCAGCAGGTGGCCACAAGGAAAAGCTTGAACCTAAGTGCACCTGTCACTCGTGTGACAGGGTCAGAAAACCTGCCTCGCGTCAACAGAGCCCTAAACCAGTGTTCAGAGAGAAGATTCCTGTCGTAGACGTGTCTGCAGAAAGAAATGTCTTCAATGGGGACCAGAATGCGGCGAAGGAAGTGGGGGCAGGTGGGTTTTCACGCGTGTCCAATCGGGCGAAGGAAATTGTAAGTGATCCGTGTTGCGACGTAAGGCCTTCCTCATTCCCAACCTGCTCGGCCGACCCGACTTGTGGTCTCGCTCGAAGAGCCGAACGGCGAATTCGGTCGGTGGAAAGAAACTCCGCGAAAAGGAGGAGTATACAGGACTCTAGCGAGAGAGAGAAAAAAAACGCTCTCTCGCGGGAAACGCGTTTGTTTCTAGAGTCGCTACAAGAGATCGGCCACCGGGCAAGGAGGCAGCGGCTAGAAAGAGCAAGACGGACGGGCGGACCCCGGCGCGCGCTACAAACAAAAGACGAACGGGGAAAGCCCCGCCGCCGCCTCGACACAGATTCCCGTCAGCCGAGGCGCCGCTCTCGCGATGTTCTGCATCACGCTGTTGTGTGCGCGCCGGTGGAGTCCCAGCGACCGACATTTCGCGAATAGCGCACGACCGGACCTAAAGGAGCGGCGGGCACGGCCATTTCGCGCTATACTCGTACTGCGTCGAGAGGCAAACAAAAATATATATAAACGCTGCCCCCAGGCAGAGGCCCTCGAGGAAGGAGTGAGTAAAAATGGTGGCGAAGATCTTGCGTATGACGCAGTTGCTAGTTGCTGCAGCCCCAGTAAACTTTGGAAGTCAAAGGCACGCCGTGAAGAGAACAGCGATTAGGAGGTCGGGACGTACCAGGTGCACACAAACGGAGAAATTAGAAGCGCAACAACGAGGGCGATGATGGTACGGCGAGTGCACATGTAAAAACGGGGCGTTGCAACTTTTAGCTTTTTAGTTTTTTTGCGAGCACGCGCATTACGAAACTAGTGCAAGGTGAATCTACCGCGAGCTATATATGACGAGACGCAGAATTGGCGCGAAAAGCACCAAAACAAAAAAAAACGGCGCCAGGGTTGAACAAGGCGGTGAGAGACAGATTGGGAACTCCTAGCAACCAACAGGCGAGCCGGCGTATATATAAATGACTTAGTTTGTCTCCTTTATTTCATTCTTTCCCTTTATTTTTACCCCTCTTAATTGCGGGCCTCGAACAGTTAGGAGGGTTGTTCACCCGGGCTGCACACCATTGATTGCGCGTCTCGCCGGGGAGCAGCCGTCACGGAAAACACACGACTGCGCGTGCGTCGTTTTCCCGGCCCAAAACAGCTGCGGTGGTGCTCCAAATCGGTGACCGCAGAGACAGCTTGCGCAAACGTTGCGCCTACTCCGATGACTCCCGAAGTCACTGCGGGCCCAGCAAAGCCAATGTATGTAATTCGGACACTCTCGACTACGGCACAACGGCGACTGCTCGGGGAACCAGGCCACAAAACATGACGATCACGAAGACTAATGGGTGCCGAATTGTTCAGAGCACAGAAATCAATGAGTAGCGCCACACAGCGATTGAGTTTGCGTGCTCTTTGCTCCCTGCATAGTCCGCCGCAGTGCACGCAATTACTACTACTGGTGAGTCCTGCCTGTCCTACAAGCATGTCGTGTCTGTGCCGGTACAATCGCGGTTATCTGTGCCGATAAGGTTTGACGTCGGAGAGGAATTCATGCGACGTTTGACCATGACGAATTAGGCCATCGGAATCGCAAGCTATTGTTTACGAATAAACGATGGTTGGAAGTAAGCCGTAATGACCTTTCGGCGATATACACCTCCACAACGGCCAAGCCATCACCTCAGCAGAATTTGCTGAATGATAAGACAGAACGCATACGATACACTGAGCAACGTAAAAATATAAACGGCCGGCTTAATTCGGTCAAGCCGGCCCGAGCAAGGCGCGGATGTTCAAACCCGTAATTGAAATCCATTAGAAAAACAGCGCGAAGGACGCAGACGAAGAAGAGAAGACACAAGACAAAAACACAGCGCTGTTTACCGTGTCGCAGGACTGGAAAGGAATCGCCCACAAGGAACTCTTTTCTCTCCGGAATGACGGTAAATGCAAGTTTCTACGTGGATGTCCTCGAGAGATCATGGGCTCTGCACAACCTTCCGGCCAACAAGTCGCTCTTTGTCAGGGAGTTTTCGAACGGACAAGGCATAACAAAGAATACCACAGCCACCATAGAGCCCCGGCATCTTTCCGTGTGACTTCTTCCTGTCTCCGAGGATGAAACGAGCGTTGAAAAGGCACCGACACGAGATTCCAGAAATGTAATTTGCAAGACGCCTACAAACAGTGAGAAACTGGCTATGTCGGTGACCAAAGGTTCTTATTTTGAAGGTCACTATCCTGAGTTTCATGCATCAGGTGCAACGCTGCCAAGGCTAGCGCTCTGCTTTGCGCCGCCTACACTCGCAATCAAGAAGTAGCGCGTTCCTTGTGGTGAGGGAGGAGCAGTAAATTCTTTGCCTGCAGGCATTTTTTTTACGTGATACATTTGTCATGAGCTGGTATAAATGCGCTCTTATTGCTGACGATAAGCTGTCCCTTCCTCGTGGCTTAGACCGCTCGGCCAGAAAGCAAGCGCGGAGTAACACGCCTGCCTTCATTTTTTTCATGCTGACTATTTCTGTGCCTATCACAGCGTTGCATCTATGTATGAAACGGCGTGTAGGTGCACTGAAATACGTCAAAAAATGCGTGTTATCTATACTTAGTCTCCTTACTTTTTGTGAGTCTAACTAGGGGTTTGGTTGTCAGAGCGATGGTTAAACAAGCTCACATCGAAGGCGTCCTCTGTCACAAGGAATTGATAGCGGCGATAGAGTGTTAAACATACGTACGTTCGAAATTCTTATGATTGGTTTGCGCCTGCGTTACGCAGCAGGCGGGGTTAGCCTGCTCCGTAACCAATGCATTTATTCTGGTAAAAGGAAAAAAAAGAAAGCCATCAACGTACTGTACAGGCGTCTACACATGACAAAACTAGGCACCATTCATACAGCAATGACTCAGGTGTCGAGTCAGGCGCAAACAATGGGGATTACATTACATGTTGAGTTAAGGGGTCAGTGGAAGCTTCGATATTGCATTAAAGAATGAAGTAACGATTGGGGATGACACAGCATCAGCGGGCAGGGCGTTCCAACTGCGCACTGTATGAGGGAAGAATGATTTCTGGAAAGTTGTTTCGCATGAGAATTCTCTTACGTTTTTTGTTTTTGTTTTTTTGACACAGTGTGACCTTATCATTGGAGAGCTCACAGGTTCTATGTAGGAGTCTCTATTTATGTGGAAAAGCTGACAGAACAATTTAGCCTTTTGAGGGAACGCCTGCCTTCCAGGGATTGCAAGTTCGAGCTCTGTAGGAGGGCTGAAGGGATGTGTGCCCGCTGTAGGCGTAGTGAATGAACCTAACTGATTTTTCTTTGCACCTTTTCTAACTTATATTTGTTATTACTAAATGCTGGCATCCAAAACATAGGTTTCGGATGCCAGCATTTCAATTGCTTTCGTAGACCTTCCAACTGTTCTAAAAAAACCAGGAGTTCGCATTGCTTTTTTTATGTATTTGCATTCCATTTTAAATGAGATGTAATTATAATTCCTAAACAGTTTCAGCTGTTGACGAGTCATATGCATTTGTTACTGATACGTAATCTTCGTGCTACCGCATCCTGATGAACATAACCACGTGAGCATAAGACCAAGCGCGTATGCAGCCTGTCTATAGCCTCTGGATAAGCGAAAAGGGAATGCACTCTTACGTTTAGCCGCTTTGTCGTGAACTTTTTTGGCAGACGAAGTCTACCAGTGCCTTGCAAAGGTATTACATTTTTGACAGTAGTCTGGCGTGAGGATGTATGGAGAGTTTATGAATGTAT
This sequence comes from Amblyomma mixtum, assembly GCF_055824585.1. Taxonomy (NCBI): domain Eukaryota; kingdom Metazoa; phylum Arthropoda; class Arachnida; order Ixodida; family Ixodidae; genus Amblyomma; species Amblyomma mixtum. Next base: position 14,722,269 of record NC_143013.1, read on the forward strand.
GAACACGCCTCCGCGCTGTGTTAGAAAATGTGACACCAGCTCTGCGTTCTTTCTGAATACTTAGAGTTGCACACACTCAAGCTATACACAGTGAATGCAAGCTATACCGCACCAAATAATGTGCACTGCAAACAGCGTGCAAGTCAGTGTAACCTCTATAGTGCACCCACACAACCTGCGGCCTCGGAAGACTGGCCCACAACTGACCCCTTTCCTTCGCCCCAACTTCTCCTGCCCACACTCATATATGCTCTTGAGGAAGAAAACAAAACAAAAGACTCATCCCTTCATTCATGACGACCAATTTGCCTTTGCAATGGAGGCATTAGGCGCATCGCATTCACTATCAACCACATCGCTTTCATCCAAACAGCACACACTCGCTCAAAAAAAGTATCGTATTCAAGGCGCTTGCGGGTGTGCATTCGCAGATGCATGCTGAAGTTGGGAGAATCGCGTTGACGGCATATTTAACATAACGGCGACGTATACCCAATCATCGGACGCCTCCTGCGCACGCGCAATGTCGTCACCTGGCCCCGCCCCTGCCACTGCGAGCAGGAGGCGGCGCACTTACCAAGTAGTACATCAATTTAGAACAGTGGTCAATGCACCGGTCAATGCGGTGTGGTAGTGGTAACAGGGTTTCAACTTTCATATGCGATGCCGTGTCGCGCCAATGCTACAGCAGCTTAGTTAGCATTTCAATGCAACGCTGCCCTATCGCATTTGGTCGAGACCTTCCACGTGCAAAGTCCCGACTTGACTAATCGCATCAAGATTACACTAAGTGATGACGATGCTGGAGGTTATTGGCGAAATAGCGCCACGGCACGAAGTATTTCGGTTGGACAACGTTGTGTCAAACATCCATTTTTCCAAGCATTTTAGCCTGAGAGAAGCCGAGCACCAGACCAGGGGAATATTGTACCCACTTTATCACCGACGGGTACCCGGCGGCATCGGGGATCGAACCCCGTACCTCCCGCACCCGCATGCAAGGTGGATGCTCAAACCCCTAGGCCACCGATGCGTTGCAAGGATCCCACTAAAGGCAATCAGAGAGAAAGTCTGCCCGTCAAGAATGAATGTCCTCCAGCGAGAAGGCACGCTGAAAGGTGCGAAGCACGTGATTTGGCAACACATTAAAGAGAGAGCACGAAGCAGGAAGACTTCGAGGATCGGAGAAAGTGATGGCTAGCATGCTGTCAGACACGTGAGCTCCGGAGAGGAAAAACGGCCGGCGCTCCGCCCTATTGGACGGCCCCCCAAGGCCGCAGGTGTCTCTATGGCTCTCTCTTTATCGCCAGGTATGCTGGGACAAGAAAGGCAGGGCACCTTCATCCCCTCTCCACAATCCTTTTCACCTCGAATAGCAAAAAAAAAAAAAATGTATATACACGGAAGATGCTCACCCCTACACGACACAATAGGCACAGGCGACGCGACGACGGGGCTTGGATTGTCATACACACAAAAGAGAAATCCAGGGGTAAGCACAAAGGCCATTCAGAAGGCCGCGGAGTTTTGGGGGGACAACAAGGGTTCCTTGACGCTCTCGCAGGGCAAATCTTTCTCTTTTTTTTTTTTTTCCTTCAAGAAAGAAAACGCGCGAACAGACATAAAGGGCGGAGGCTACAGTCAACAACGAGGCGGTCTTTTTTCAAGGACAAGCACTTTCTGGAAAACTTGGCCGGTCGAACCAAAGCCGACCGAAAAGAAAAAAAAAATGGAAGCGCAAGTTCCGAGCGAAGCCCAAAGAAAGCTATCAGATCGCACGAAGCGAAAGTTCCGCACACAACTTCCCGAGACAAGAAGGCAGTGACAAGAAACGGAGCCTTGGGAACTGCGTCCACTGTTTAAGCATGCAGTGAATGACAGTGCGCGAAAACAACTGCCGATTACGGCCGAGACCGCGGCCCGACAGGCAAAAAGCCATTAAAAGGCGGTCAGCCTTGCACGCGTCACGACTTGAAGGTTAAAACACCGAACGGAAGTAACGCTCAAGTAATTAAGAAAAAAAAAAAACACCGGCGCCGATACGGTGGCGTAATTTCCTAGTTACCGACAGCCAAGGGCAGCGTCTGATTAGTATTCTGAAGAAATGTAAAATGAATGCAAGCGCGCAAAAGAGAGAGGTAGATCCCAGACTGTAATTCCAGAAATAGCGCAGGCAACGAGAACTTTCGCTTCTGAGTGAAGTGAGCAGGGGACTGAAGTTAACAGAGCCTGTGCGCTGGCTCCTTGATGATTGCAACGTGGGTGAAATCAAGAGCAGAACGAACAGCTAACCTCTTGCATTTTTCACTAAGAACTTAGCAACAATAATATTAATCTATGCTAAACATGTACCCACAGGGAACGCTACGAGCCAACCGAGAGCTCTGGGGGCGGCTCAGTGCACTGGAAAGGCAATTCTGAACGCCGATGGAAGCACTGTTCGCGCTGACAGCAGCGAACTCTGCAAAGCGTCGGAAAGAGGGCAGCTCAAAGGCGCCCGCTTACCTTCCTGACCGGGACGTCCATCGCAGCCACCACCACGGACACCGAACCAGGTCGGACGAGATCAAAATCCCACACGGGCGACTAGACAGCACAGGCACACCTTGCGACGCTGAAGAGCACTCGCATCCCCGACAGCACTCGGAGTAATAACGGACGGTCCGTGCACAAAAAGGCGCCTCCGAATCGCGCGTGACACGACGGAAAGTTGAGCGAGCGAGCGCCGGCGATCGCCACTGAAGCGCGCGGCGCAACTCGCTTCCGCGTCCAGTTCAGCGACGGCGCGCGGGAGCGCGCGGCTGGGGAGGGGAACGTGAGGAGGAAAGTAAAGAAAGAGAGAGAGGAGAAAAGACGCGAGAACGGGTGGCGCCATCTGTTTGCGCCTGAACGAGGTTGGGAGGACGCCAGTCTTGCCCCTAGTGTTTCCTCATCTCACGTAATAAACAGGGCAACCCTCTGACGTTCGCGAATGCGCGCAAGCAGTACGGAAACTGGCGTGCATACTTAAAGACTGTTACAGTGGGTGCGAATGAGTAATTCAGACATAACGGCCTAGAACTCAATGGTCTCGCGGCAAGACTGGCGAGTAGCCTTGTTTAATTTGTTTCTTTAGCGAAGAACGCATTCGCCACAACCAATCGCGTATTTCAATCGGCGATCCCAGCAGCTATCCGATTACGCGAAGGAGCCAGATATCCGTCCCGGTCCGATCACAACTCAGGATCTGAATCTAAATCACCCATTAAAACAGTGTCTTGGCGTTCGCGGAGAAAGAAAACTTGCTCCGAATCCCCGATTGGAATATGCCATAACATCCCTTTTATAGTAGCAGCGGCAGCAGCAACCTTTCACGCGTGGTTTTAAGTGCTCTCAGTATTAAGGCAAATAATAAAAGTTCAGTAATATGTTGGAGCAGCTCAGCTCAACCCATTACATAGTAATTGCCGTGGCTTGCAACATATTTTCCTTCCTTTCCGTTTTTTTTTTTTGCAACCTTAAACGACTACTACACACGTTAAGCAAATACGCAGCACGCCATTTCTGCACCGTGTGCAACGATAATAACGCTCTGAGACTCTGCTATCGAACTGCCCTATCCACTACTCAACTTTGAACACACTTCACAGCGTTCCTTAAACGTCACCCCCATCCTCCCTAAACCCGGGATCCATACGGACTAAGCACAACTAAGGATGATAACCAGCGCACAGAAAGGCATGGACATCAACAACAAGCCACCTGATTGTTCAGCTGCGCTAGGTGTAGAGTCTCACTCTAAAACCCACCTCTATGTTACGTTGTGATAACCACCACGCAGCAAATCCAAATATGCCTCTAGCTTAGTGATTTTTTTCCCCCAGAGCTACCCATGCGGACTGCCCATTTGGCACCCCCCCCCCCTTCCTCCCCCCACGATTTCCTGACACTGTCACGTGTTCGCAAATGGCGGCGTTGAAGTGGAGCGACTCGCTTTTAAAACGGTGCTTCCTCCTAGCACCATTTTCTTTCGTATTGTTTTTTTTTTCTTTTTTTTACGCTCCTTCCAGGCACTCGTTTAATGGAGCGCTGAAGGTAATGAAGCGTGCAAGAGGAAAATGGCGTTTTTAGGACCGCCGCCGAATCTGATCGTTTCGGATGTATTACATTTATTTTTCCTCGCATTGTTTGCGACTGCGCATGCGCAGATGTGTACGAAGGTGAGTGGGGCAAAGACAGCCTCATGACGGTTGCATGAAACGCTGGTAGAACCTCGTAATAGCTTTTGCAGTGCGTCGTTGTCATTTCTCCATACGTGTCTATATAAAAAGTTTTTCTTGTTTTTTTAAAAGGGCAATAGTATTTCTCACAGCAGGGTGTACGAGAGGCTTCCCAGTGAGCGATTCAAGCTGTCCAAGTGGTTTCTTTTTTACTTTTTTTTTTCGCTGTTCTAGATAGGCGCAGCAAGTATCAAGTAGAGTGCATCTCATAATACAGAGCACTTCATACCGCACTGTTCCAGCTTCCAGCTGCTACGACCAGAAGGTTAAATTTAAAACGATGACCTAACTTTCGAGAAGAGTTCCAGTGATCCGTGCGCGCCTCGTGCACAAAGACACAACAAGGATGGAGCGCTATAGTAGTTAATTAGTTCACCTTTTCCGCGTTTAGCGGAAAAGCTGCGAGCCAGTCAAATTCGGTTGCGCAGTGGCATGCAAGCGGGGCTTGCCTCGGCAGCGGTTGGATCGGTTCCAGACAGTGAGCTGCACAGCACGCGTCAACGTCCAGCTCACTCCAAGAGCAGCGTTTCGAACGCGAAACTTTGCCTCTCATTTCACACAGTACGCAGCAGTGAAATAAAACGCCCCCTTCTATTACCTTCCGAACACATGAATGTGAATGCGTCGCACATCATTGAAAGGCACTCGATTTCTGAAGTGGTTAGCAAGCGTATCAAGAAAAAGAAAAAAACAACAACAAAGAACCACAATCGCATCTTTTTTCCCATCTGTGCTTCTTCTAACTCTCTCAGCAGAGATGTAAATATTATTCTGCTTGGCCTCGTCTCGTCGCCTCTCAGATGGGAATCCTGCACCCCTGACGCTCACACTTCGCACTTCCGCGCCATCCTTACGCAACCAGCAGAATCGGAGAACACCCGGCAAGAGCTCGCGTATCTCGCGCCACGCCCGAGGGGATCCCCCTCCATCTATCTCTCTCACGTCGACACTATCTCCCCACTATCTTTTCTAGAGCACCCACCACCGACGCGAGATAGCCAGGAAGAGCTAGGTAAACAAAAAAAGCATTAACAAACCTCCAGGCCTCTCCTGCAAACAAAAGCCTCGCTCTCCCGCACGCGTATACTGAGATGCGATCCAGCGGCAGGCGAGGACGGCGCTCATGTGGCCCGTGAGGTCACAAGCGCGCGTTAAGGGCAAACAAACAAAAAAAAGAAAAATACTGATAAAGAGAAGAGCGCAGAACGAGCCCAAGAAGCTTGGCTGGAAAACAAGAGCCCCATAAAGTATCGCCCCGTGGGCGTCGGTATAGGCCGGTGTCGTTTTATACGTGGGCGGTGGCCCCATCATGCAGCATCACTAAGCAGCAGCACAGGCCGAAGATCTAGATGCGGCGAACAGGTTGCGCACGCCCGCCGGCGCACGGCCACTCACCTCTTCGCGGTTTCGGTTGTTGCGAAATCGAAGCGTGCCTCGCTGGCGAATCTGCAAATAGAAAGAGAGGAAGGGGAAAAAAGGGAAATTTACAACAGGCGTTATAACGAGAACAACCAGTTGTGTAATACGTGTCACCTGTTTCCATAAGTACAAGTCGATCAAGAAGTAACGCACAAAGCTCGGTATCGGTAAGCACTTGATGATAGTGAATTTTCATGGCGCAAGGGCATTTGCGCCCAAAGAACGCCATGGCACAAAGTATTTTCCGTTGCACAAGGTGGGGTCAAGGACCCATTTCCCAGGCATTTCACCCTGATTAAGCAGAGCACCAGACCGTGTACCCATTGTATCACCGGTGGGTACACGGTGGCACTGGGGATCGAACGCCGCACCTACCGCAAGCGAGGCGGATGCTCAGACCACTAGGCCATCGCTGCGGTCTATTGGCAAGCAATTGAAAAATGGAATATTGTAGGTAGAAGCATTGGTCGTTGATCACCTAAGCTACACTTGATTTTTGTTTTCTGTTGTTTCACGTAAGCTACAATGAATGATCAACATTACACCCTTCTACGCCAGCCTGCAATGATCGAATTGCCCGATTACTCGGCAACATCGATTCACAGTAAGCTGTTGCCACTCTATGGGGACAACACAATGAATCGAAGTAATAAGTTTCAATGGCTTCCGAGGCCTCGGCGTGATGATCGCAGAAACCAGGTCCAGCCACGTTCTGGTAGACCGTCGACCATCAAAACCGATGAAAACGCACCAGTCATCGATTAACTCATCGAAATTACTAATGCATCACCATGAGACAGATCATGGGGCAAGCAGGCGTGGCATAAGGATCCGTCTTAACGCTAATCGAACCATTGGGATGCAGAAACATTTGTGCTCGCTGGGTGGTTGACAATTAACGCAGATGATGCAATTCAGGAAGAATATATGCATGTGATGATCTTCTGCAAAGTCTCTCGGCATAGGGATTGCCCAATGATTTCATGGAGTTGTCACGTGGGATGAAACCTGGCTGTTTCATTTCGACCCCGACGGCAAAAGGCAGTCGCTGGAATGGTGACATTCAGGATATCCGCGTCGAAAGAAGTCGAGACTTGCCAGCTGGGTTGCGCAACAAATTGATGGCGACAGTCATTTGGGATCACCGGGGGGTGATTTTCAGTTTTCCTCAATCGTGGAACGACTAACGATATTGTTCGTCTTTGGACAGGCTGCAGAGTATATTACAAACAAAGAGGCCAGAGTTACACCCAAGGAACATCAAGTTGCATCGCGATAATATAAGGCCGCATACTGCATAGACGACAGTTCATAATATGGCCATCATGGGATGGGCAAATGTGCCGCAACCACCCTTAGAGTCCCGGCCTAGCGCCATCTGATTTATTTCTGTGTGGAAGACTGAAGGCTCATCTCCGTGGGAAACAATTTCGAGATGGCAACGAGGTCATCGCGCGTGTGAAGTGATGTAATGATCAACTTCAAGAGTCTTACGAACGTACATACGTGTCATGAAAACAAAGACGGCTGCAGTGCAGTCCACCACATAGATTATATATTGAATGACATTCCATCTACAAAATTTAATTTCCCTGGGGCTTACTATTACCGAGCTAAGCGGATTGTGCGTTACTGTTCAGCCGACGTTATATACTGTAGAAGAACTGCAGATTGGGCTAGTTGGTGTCGATTCATAGTGATGGTTCAACAGTGCAAACACACACAGACCAAGAAGGAGACAAGACACACACAGCGCTGTGTGTGTCTTGTCTCCTTCTTGGTCTGTGTGTGTTTGCGCTGTTGAACCATCACGACGTTATATGTTAAGCGCAATGAACGCCGTTCTCCATCACTTCCGCCTTCTATAAATAGTGCTTCTACAACCTGAGTCACGTATAGAGGAACAGCAGGTGTATTAACTGGAAATCGACGAGTTCGGCTTGACAAATGATGAGCATGTACAGCTTTACCTTAAATACAGGAGGAAAGGAAATGAAGTGTTAAATGAATAAGAAAACACCTGTACAACGCGTCACAATGAAAGTCAGTGTTATTGCGAGGCACCCAGGGAATGTAAGTGTATATTAGGTAATTACTAATTAGCTAAACGCTTCAACTTTGAAGCGAAAGAGACAGGTCAGGACTTTGAATCGCAAACCTGCGCAACGTCAGGACAAACCTCAGGTAACATCGATTTTCTGGTGGCAGCGTTGTTGTTAACTTTCCCTTTTATTTAATGCGCTGAAAAAAGCGCTTGAAAATCAAAATACCCACGCTAAGGGCGCCACTGTACAGTATCCCGTACTGACTGGCGCTCCCGCACTCGATACGGATGCTGTCACCCCGCGACCCCGATTAGCATCCTCCCACGTCACAGAGCAAGAACTCCTCTTTTTCCGCGGCTGCGATAACAAGGGGCTGGGAACGTGTATTCGCAAAAATATCTATTCAGAAACAACGCAACGCGTTTTGGTGTTCAGAGCTATCCCGCCGCTTAATTTTTCTGCCCTGCCCTGTATTTATACGATCCAAAAATATTTCCAGCCGATATATTTCCAGCACCTGTCGTGTTCTGCTGACGTTGTTCTACGACCTTCAGAAAGTTTTTTATCATCACACTGATATGAAGATAACCGCGATTAATTACTTCGGTGGCCGACATAACACTACAGATGAACACTAATAAATACTTTTCTCTTTCATTCTTGCGTGCCCGCCAGGTCAAAGTCAGCAATACAAGGCCGCGGCGGTCGAATTTCGATGGAGGCGAAATTACAGAGGCCCGTGTACTGTGCGATGTCAGTGCGCGCTAAAGAACCCCAGGTGGTCGGAATTTCCGGAGCCCTCCACTACGGCGTCTCTCATAGCCTTAGTCGCTTTGGGACGTTAAACCCCATAAACCAAAGCCGCCGCGGTGGCTCAGTGGTTATGGTTCTCGCAGCTTGCTGCGGTGCTTCGGGGTGCCGACGTCATGGACAAACACCGCATGAACGTTACGACGTAGAGTGGGACCGTGCGGTGGTCCAGGGACCCAAGGGGGGTCTAAACACACTTGCCATGATAAAGTTTTTTTCTCTCTCTCTCGGCTGCTGACCCGAAAGACGCGGGTTCGATCCCGGCCGCGCGGTTGAATTTCTTTGGAGGAGAAATTCTAGAGGCCCGTGTACTGTGAGATGTCAGTGCACGTAAAAGAACCCCAGGTGGTCGGAATTTCCGGAGCCCTTCACTACGGCGTCTCTCATAGCCTTAGTCGCTTTGGGACGTTAAACCCCATAAACCAAAGCCGCCGCGGTGGCTCAGTGGTTATGGTTCTCGCAGCTTGCTGCGGTGCTTCGGGGTGCCGACGTCATGGACAAACACCGCATGAACGTTACGACGTAGAGTGGGACCGTGCGGTGGTCCAGGGACCCAAGGGGGGTCTAAACACACTTGCCATGATAAAGTTTTTTTCTCTCTCTCTCGGCTGCTGACCCGAAAGACGCGGGTTCGATCCCGGCCGCGCGGTTGAATTTCTTTGGAGGAGAAATTCTAGAGGGCCGTGTACTGTGAGATGTCAGTGCACGTAAAAGAACCCCAGGTGGTCGGAATTTCCGGAGCCCTTCACTACGGCGTCTCTCATAGCCTTAGTCGCTTTGGGACGTTAAACCCCATAAACCAAAGCCGCCGCGGTGGCTCAGTGGTTATGGTTCTCGCAGCTTGCTGCGGTGCTTCGGGGTGCCGACGTCATGGACAAACACCGCATGAACGTTACGACGTAGAGTGGGACCGTGCGGTGGTCCAGGGACCCAAGGGGGGTCTAAACACACTTGCCATGATAAAGTTTTTTTCTCTCTCTCTCGGCTGCTGACCCGAAAGACGCGGGTTCGATCCCGGCCGCGCGGTTGAATTTCTTTGGAGGAGAAATTCTAGAGGCCCGTGTACTGTGAGATGTCAGTGCACGTGAAAGAACCCCAGGTGGTCGGAATTTCCGGAGCCCTTCACTACGGCGTCTCTCATAGCCTTAGTCGCTTTGGGACGTTAAACCCCATAAACCAAAGCCGCCGCGGTGGCTCAGTGGTTATGGTTCTCGCAGCTTGCTGCGGTGCTTCGGGGTGCCGACGTCATGGACAAACACCGCATGAACGTTACGACGTAGAGTGGGACCGTGCGGTGGTCCAGGGACCCAAGGGGGGTCTAAACACACTTGCCATGATAAAGTTTTTTTCTCTCTCTCTCGGCTGCTGACCCGAAAGACGCGGGTTCGATCCCGGCCGCGCGGTTGAATTTCTTTGGAGGAGAAATTCTAGAGGCCCGTGTACTGTGAGATGTCAGTGCACGTAAAAGAACCCCAGGTGGTCAAAATTTCCGGAGCCCTACACTACGGCGTCTCTCATAGCCTTAGTCGCTTTGGGACGTTAAACCCCATAAACCAAATTATCCCACAAACCAAACTAAAAACAGCAACAAAAAACGGCGAAGATAAGTGAAATGCCGGCTCGCTGTCCCTTGGATTTCCGCCGAGCTGTAGCTCGTGCTTATTAGATGGAAACTGACGTGGCCGGCAACGTATTTTCCTTTCTTGTTGTATTGTTTTAATAAACTACTACTACTACTACTACTACTACTACTACTACTACTACTACTACTACTACTAACAGATGTCCCGCCAAAAGGTAATGCCGCGAAAATAAAAGACAACAAAAAAAGAACCAGCGAGCCATACGAGCGGCATAGCGAGGAAACGAAAAGTGCGCCTGAAGGTGTACTGCAGTCCGCACTTTCGGAAGGAATACAGCAGCTTTCTACAGCACTTTTCTCAGCACGGACACCATTTTCCGCACTGCCAAGAACGCGTGAACATTTTTGGGCGAACGCGTCAGAACGACGACCAGATAAGCGACCGCGGGACCCTGATTGCACAAAACGCATCGCGCCACTTCGGTCGTAAAGATAACGCGAGAGCAGGTATAGTAGCGGCAGTCAGTGCTGCAATTAAACAACAATAAAAAAGAGACCTCTACGCACGTACAGGCAAAAAGAATGCGCCATGTTCTTTTCTCTTTTTTTTTTTCATCTTGCAAACCAGTACGTGCCTCGGGCGCGTTTATGGTGGTCACGCTTCGGTTATATAATTCGAGGCAAATCGGTGAACCCAGCAGGTACGGTAATTTCCGAAGGGAAACGCTACCATGCTGTTTTGTTTGCTTTTCCTTCCATGGCGTTCCGCAATGGACGCTTATGATGGTGCTGAAAAAAAGACGGTAAAACGGCCGTGCCTATAAGTGTTATGACAGTATAGCCTCCCGGAAATTGGGAAGCAAAAGTTGTATAAAAATCCGCCCCAATGGATCAATGGCTAAGGCGTTCTGCTGCTAAACACGAAGTCGCGCCGTGCTTGAATCTCGGCCGCGGCGGCCGCATTTCGACGAAGGAAGAACGTAAAAACTGCCGTGTGTTGTGAGATGTCGGAGCACGTTGAGAAATCTCGACTGGTCGAAATTCATCCGGAGTGAGGCTTCGGAACGTTTAACAAAGGGTTGTAAAAGCAAATACCTTCCTAAATATGATACTTTGGCGACAATCCGCTGCAAGATTCATCATGGCGCTCAAAGTGTCAAGTGAAGAACCATTCACGCATCAAGGAAGGCGTTAAAAACCCTGGCAAAAAAAATATTCAAACGAAGAAAGGCTCCGTTTCACAATATATCAGATATGAGACACAAGAACCTCCCCACTAATGGTATCAAGAAGTGATGTAAACGCACTAGAGCATAGGCAACTTTCAGAAAAGATATTTCGCCGTCCGCGCTATTTCGACGCAATTTCGACATTTATACCTAAAATTATTAATTACCTAATTGATCTACAGTCATCATACTTAATGCATTCGAATTCCATACCAACCCTTCAGTCCCGGCGCAAGTTTCTTCGGTTGAAATTCTTATTTTTGTTATTTAACCATAAACTTGGAATTAATTCTTCGCCGTATCTTAATCTACAGAACACCAGACAAACCCAACACTCCCACCCCCTTTCTCTGACCCCGTACTTTGCAAAGACTAACTTATTTCAGCACTCTTTCTTTCCGCAAACCATCAGTGACTGGAACAGCTTACCAGCTTCGTGTGTACGGTCTCTTGATTTGATAAGTGTAAGGTATCGGTAGCGTGCGCGGGGGTCATCGGAACGCGGCTGGGGGCACTCAAAGCGGAGCGTCTCCTTTCTTGGAACGCGGCCGCTCGCGAACGCGCCGGGAAGTCCGGGTGTCCACCGCCCCGCGGTACCGTTTCGCGCACGTGCTGGCGCGAAAGTGTATTTGTCTTTGTTTTTCACTTTTATTGTGCAATGGAAAGGGCGTTTTGCCCTACGGAAGCTGGAGGGCTGGCCATGCTCTCAGGTAAACCAATCATGTGAGCAGTGTAACATGATTGGTTGCTACGAAATGTGGGCCGGGCCTTTAGGTCTTTAAAACCGGACCCCGGAGCCGGAAGCGGGGTTCTGCGCTAAGGTGAGATGCAACGCATCTTCGGCAACGCCGAGTAGGGGCCTCCCCTAGTATTAGCCAGTTCCGCCCTTTTGGTTGTTTGTCTTTTGCCGTTTAATTTGTCTCGAGTGCCTTAACTTGTATCTATTGTAAATATCTGTACATAAACCTCAGTTATTGCCTTTTTTTTTATCCCTGCGTGTCAACTGATCACAAGAGCGTCTCTGACGTGGCACCCCTGGTGCGAAGAGCTTCAGTTCGAGTTGAAACCAACCGTCTCTGGCGGGGGCACCCCTGGTGCAAGGAAGACAAAGAACCTGTGTGAAATTTTACTATAAGTAACCATTGTTAGTTTGTTTTTAGTTTGTTTTGTTAGTTTCTTTTTCTTTTCCATGTCATTTCGCGCTGCTCGTTTTCTGCTTGCACTTTGGTATTATTGCTCAATTTGTGTTCTGTTCTGTATCCACTCCTGCTTGGGCCTCACGGCCTGCAGTATGCCATAAATAAATAAATAAAATAAATACTTGACTTCTAGGTTCATTTTTTCCTCCTCTATCTGATGCAACCATTGGATTTCTTCTATCTTTTTTAGTTCCTGAGTTAAACGCGTGTGACACGCTTTGTTAACGGACGACAATATGAGCCATTAAAGGCTTTCGCCTTAAAACTGCCGGCCATGCATACTACCGTAAAGGTGCTGATAAGAACAGTACCGTCAACAGATTATTCAACGAGCCCTGAAGGAAGAAGGATCGAAAGGATCGGGAGTATGAAGCACGTTCACTGAGTGAGTGGGTAGGCGGGTGAGTGAGTGAATGAGCGAGTGAGTGAGTGAGCTGTGGGTGGAAGAGTGTGGGAGAGGGAGTGTGGGTGGATGAGTGAGAGTAAATGGATGGGCGCGTGGGGGAGATAGTGAGTAGGTAATTGAGTGGGCGGGAGGATTATTGAGGTAGAGTGATTTCTACGTGCTAAAGCAACACTGCAGTTATGCGAATACCTGTGATGCCGGACGCTCACAAGTTTCGCATCTCATGCAATACTATGCGGCTGTAGCGGCCGCGAATCGATCCCGCGGCCGCGCTCTCAGCAGCGGAGCACCTAAACCATTCAGTCATCGTGATGAACAGTTGAATAAAATACACCTCTTCATGCAGATTGTCCCACGCACGCCTAATACTTCAGGTAATGTCATTCGTTTTACTAAAGACTGATTGTACAAGCACTCGATTACGTGTGTGAGGCGTCGCGTGCCCGCAACTCACCCTGTGCAGTGCCTGGTCTCCGGTCATGTGTCCCTCTCGGACGGCGAGCATGAGCTGCAGGCAGCGGTCGTCGGTGAGCAGCTCTTCGTCCAGGCCCGGCTGCTGGAGACCCGACGACGGCGGAGAAACTGCGACACAGCGAGGGAGAGACGGACGTCGTTGAGCGGAGCTTCACGCCACGGTGCCAGAATGCTACGCGACAACCGCAGAGTTCAATTTTGACCTCGTTAGCGGTAACTAAGTGCGCGTATATTCTCTTTATGTGTGCTCGAAAGATAGGTTTGTCATCGTTAATCACAATACATTTCTCAAGTCTCAGTGTCCTCATGAACGCACGGACAAAAAACAAATTGCAGCCGTATAGACCCAACAGTTCCCACCCTACGACCATCCTTCGTCCATATAGTATACTGCAGCTCTATATGCCTTCAGAAATATGCAAGAACATCTTATGACAATGCCTTAAAGAAAAAAAAAAAGAAAGCATATTGTCACGTTGTGGTGACGGCAGTCCAGCGCTCAGGAAGACAGCAACAAGACTTGCAAACGAAACTCTTTATTTGGGCTGACTTACGCCAACAAAATAACTAAACAGCACGGCAGCGTCGTAAGCAACAAACGTGCACGTCAGTCGTCGAACTACGAATGCTCGTCGCTCCCTGCATCGCTCAATTTAAAGCCAGCAAAGAAACTTCGAGATAACAGGTCAAATCAACTACAGTACTCTGGAAAAACGTAGATGCAGTTCTTCACGACTGTGATCAATCGAGATTAGTCCGGCCGCTTCTCGCGTCACAAACAAGAATGATAACGCCCCGTTCCTGCGGTCTTCAGCGCGAACGAACGGACACTACATTGATACGTGGATTGAGGTATATAAACACTCAGCAAAGCGGAAAGTTGGGCAAGTTGGATAACGTTCATGATGTAAAAAATAGCGCACAGGGAACACACGGGACGGAAAGTAAACGACGCAGACAAGCGCTATCTTAAAGAAAAAAAAAAAAGAAAGCATAAGAAAGCATAAGAAAGAAAGCACGGCTTTTGCGCCAAATCATGCCAGTGGTGGCGACATCAGAAAACAGGTGGATCGTTTTACTGGTTTACCTGTTGACTAAATTATAACAGTAAACTTTAACTGTCAGGTTTAGGCACCTAATTGCAATTAGTGATTTGCAGCTGGCAGTTAGCAAGAGCCTTATTAGTTCCCGGAATTCCGAAACTGCTAATACGTTCGGCGCTGTGGGGCAGAAAAGTTTGTGCAATTCCGCGCGTCATTCGAAAAGCGCGCGGCTGTGGAGCGCGCAACAGCACCCATTACTACAAGCTCCTCGCCTGCGCACGTGTCACGTGACTTATATGCTCAGCCCGGGCAGGTAGGCTGGAAATGAGGGCGACTATGCCTTTGCTGGCTTCTGCAAATTTATTTAAATTATTTGTAAGCATGCTAGCATTAGGTATCAGAAAGCCGACCTCCGACAAAAGGTGCGGCAGAGTTTGCATGCGCCTTCTAGCTTGTACTCCCCGTGAAGTACGTTGTATTGGTTTGAGTAGACTTACCCTGCGCGGATGGTAAATTTCGCCACCTATTATAGGTGTGCGTGCTTCAGGTACTCTACTCAATCGGATTACATACACGCTGCTGATTAGCAAATGCACTGCATCGCTAAGACTAATCCAGAAGGCCTAACTCCGTGAAGGAAATGACTGTTCACACCTGCGGCGAGAAGACCGCAAGTGTGAACTCGGATTTCCTTCCGGTGCGGAAACTCGCCACAGCGGCTTACTTGAGATGCATCTTAACGGAGTCATCGCTGCGGAAACCGGAACGTGCGCTGCTTTGAAACCGACACTTCATTCGATATCTTCTTCGTCAGCCGACTCATTATGCGCACGTAGCGTAACTCCAGAATTCAAACAGGCTTGCTCACGACCGTTGCAAGACTGTCGCCAAAGCCCGTCATTCCTCGCAGGAAGAAACCGGAAGCCACGCTGTTTGCATATTCGAGCCTAACGGCCTTTCACATCTTGCACCGTAGAGGACGTGAGTGAGGTCACTGCGTCTAAGTATAGCTCGGAAACTGAGAAAGCCGGACCAGAGCGTTCGAGACAAACACCCCCCCCCCCCCTTTTTTTTTTTGAGGTCGGCAAACAGGGACGTTTTGAAAGCGCATGAGCAGCTTAAGGGTTGCTCACGCAACTCGAACGACCGGACGTTTCAGTTTAAAAAGAAGAGAAGAAAGCAAGTGCGCGGTGTCATCACTCACTGTTATATGACGTTCTCCCCAGGGGTGTTTTACAAACAATGGATCGTGAGCTGTTACTGTGCCTAGCGGGAGTCCTCAGCTCGTTTCCTGCTAAAACCGCCTTTTTTGTTTTTGCTTTTTTTTTTCCGACGCTCTAGGCCGTTTGAAAACCACCGTTAGAGGCTGGCTGCCGCGCCTTAACTCGTCTACTGGCTCGTGTGATTTCTCGTACACAAATAAAGAAATGGTCGCACGCGTAATGCTTGTGCAATGCTGTTACGATGCCACAAATGCATACTGTAACGTCTGTTGTTTGTGACTAAAAGTCAACAGTTTCAAAGCTGTATTTAGAACGTCTAGAGTAACTTTAGAAAAGGGAGGTACGCATGTGCGGACGAAATGCCTTCGAGATTCCGCCGTCGCCTCTCTGGATACGCTAGTACTTTTCTTGTGACGACCAATGGCGCCATAGCAAACATTTGCTTCGTTCGAAAAAAAAAGAAACATGAATGTAACTAAAACTGCGCGATTTTCCACAGCTAACGAGTGTCGTGCAATGTAACAGGAAAAAGAAGGAAGTAGCTAGTCGCCGGTAAAGCGCTGCATATGACTAAGTGCTTAAAAAAAAAAAAATGCACAGCGGTAGAAGAACCAACGAGGGCAGCTAAAGGTGTTGTTCAACCTAGGCAAGCCGAAGCACTTTCAAATTTCAAGTAGATATTTTGAATTTGGAATGAGCCACTTCAGTAGGGCACCTAAATACTCCATTCAACCGATTCAATCGCGAACTTCTCTCACGAAAATCGAACCTCGTGTCAAAACGTCATGCGCGTTAAAATGGAATACAAAACCGAAACCACGCCAGGAACGGCTGCGCGTAAGATAAGAGGAATATTTATGAGTCACTCTTGGAGGAAGAGGTTGGAAGGGGCGGGGGGGGGGGGGGGGGGGGGGGTTCTGGTTAGCATCATGTATTTCTTGTACTTTTTCGGTTAAAAAGGGGGTTAAGCTTGGTTTTCTGATGTAAAATATCTAGCTGGGGGAAGAGATCTTCCACCACATGAATTAGCCCAAGAGTTAGATTCGAAGGCGCGTTAGAACCGGGTAATTACGGTAATAAGCATGCTTCATTGCGCGAATAAAAGGTGTGTATGCGCTGAACCGTTTTCTCAGAAACACACGACCTATACTTAGCCATTTTCAAGGAGCCTCAGCGGAGAAGTAGTGTCTGGCGTAGGTAGACGGAAGAAACAACGACGGCAACAGCATATGCCGAAACTGCCCAAGCCTTTCAAAGTTCGAACCTGCTTATATCGTCGCGACAAGGCTGACCGGAGTTCAAAAGAAGACGAAGCGAATCTTAGAGTTTTCGTTAACAGCATAGCCAACCCCCGCCGCACAAGGACAATGGGGTTTAGAAGTTCCCGAGGTGGGAATAATTGAAATTTTTTAAAAGAAGCAAAAAATAAACAAAACAACAAACAGGAAAAGTGCGCGTCGTTTAAAACTGGAATCCACGAGTTTACACTCCGAGGCACGCTTGGCCGATCGACGCCAGACAAATGATAGCGCTCCGTAACCGAAGGCCCGCACTCCGTTTCCGTGCTACACGGTGTACGCACTAAACTGGCAACACCGCATCGCCATAACAGTCTAAAGGTCGAATGCGACACATCCAAATAACAAAAAAAAAAAGCACACCACTCGTATAAACCCTTGCAATCTAGCGTTTAGGCATAGCATTTTTCAAGTCTACTATTTTACGCGTTGTGTGTTTGCGTGCTTAGCGTTTACTGCGCTTTACGAAGCTCCGCTATTCCGCCAGTAGTCCCTACGAAGTCCTCGAGTGAACACTATACCGGGTGTTTTTTTTTATAAGGTCCAAAATTAAAAAAAAAAAGGTAAATTGCTTTAGATTTATTTTAGCACTGGGGCTATACTGGAGGCTACGGCGGGCGCCAGGCAAGAGGAAAATGCTGTAGTTAGTTCGCTGATTAACTAAATATGTTAATAAACTTTTCTAATTTTCATTTTAGGGGTTATGTTGTATTCGCAGAATTGGAGATCGTCCTCCAAACAGTCCAACCGAGAAAACACAATTTTCATTAAAATTTTTTCACGCACGTTACAAGGCGCGAAAAAGTCACCCTGGTAGGCATCTCCACACCTTAACTCAGCGGCGGTGAGCGCCTCTGACGTAGTTCGCTCCGCCCTGCGCTTTGCGTCACACGGCTGATATCACCTGAAGCCCGGACGGGCGGCCTGCGCTATCGCTGCTTGTTTCGCTTCGCTCCGCGGCCTCATGGAATGCCGCGTTGGAACAAAAACGCATTGACACAAAGCGCATGGCGGAGCGAACTACGTCACAGGCGCTCACAGACGCTGTGCTGCAGTGTGAAGCTGCCTACCAGGGTGATTTTTTCTCGCTTCGTAACGCGCGCAAAAAAATTTTTTCATTAATTTTTGTTTTCTTGGCTGGACTGTTTGGAAGACGATCTACAATTCTGCTAATACAATATATCCCCTAAAATAAAAATTATAAAAGTTAATTAACGTATTCAGTTAATCAGCGAACTAATTAAAGTAGTTTGCCTCTTACCTGGCGTCCGCCGTAGCCCTCAGTATAGCCCCAGGGTTAAAATAAATCTAAAGGAATTTACCTTTCTTTAAAGATTTTGGACCTTCTAAAAAAACACCCGGTATAATGCTTTATTTAGGAATTTCTCGAACAAACAAAAAATATCTTCCCTTTCAATGAAATGCACTCACTGCCGAAGGGTGCACATTAAGAGGTAGATGCGAAAGGACAAAGACGTAGAAAATAAATGAGTTTGATTAAGTGGAACAATATCAAGCCAATATTTTCTAGCTTTCGGTGCCAGCGCAATGCCCAGTGCGTTAGCATAGGGGATAATGTGCGACTTACACCAAAGGCCTCCGATAATTTCTTGCTCTGTGCAACCAATTCCAAATACCGTGCTAAGAAAGCTGAGAGATGCCTGATTAAGAATGGGTTTTGAAACGATTAAAGCGAAACATACATTGACGTTCTGCGTTACATGCATGTCGCGGCCCCATTATGCAAATAGCCAATTCCCAGCCGCAATTCATAAATTGAAAACTAATCGTGTTTTTACTGATCAATAGATAAAATCATTATTTATACCGGATTGTGAACTATTATTTAGTAATTATTGCCCACCTCAGAACCCCCGTCTTCTTGTCTTTCAAATTCGAACTTCGCGCGCTGTGCTCCGAAGCCGCTCCTCTGAGTTATGGCGCCACCTATCGCCGCTCCCTCCAACTACGCAGCAGCGCACCTGGTTTGATTTCAAGAAATACTTTCAAGCTTTCGCACATCTAAACGGCAAACTATAGTTAAAGCATTTGTTGAAACTAGCGTCAGCAGCCGGTAGCATGCCGCTCACGCCGGTTTCAGCACGATCGGCCTGCCGCTCACTCCAGTACCTGCTCTCACGCTGGCGAGCAACGAAGGAAGTGCGTTCGTTCGTTCCCGGCCGCGATTCTCGCCGCCTCGCTATAATTGATACCGCGACACCATCTCACATCATCCTGTGGTCATGGAAGACATGAAGACTCGGAACCAGTTGTTCTGACGCTACAACTGCCCTGATTAACGCGAATTTATTGTTTATTGTTTTACAGTCTTTGTCATGTATAGTACTTCGGAATGAAAGCAGTTTTTTTTTTTTTGCGTTAGTGAAGTGCCCGATGGCACGAAAGGCTCGAGAGCGGAGGAGTTAAACGTCATGACGCGGAAGTAGGAAATATGCTGAAACTACTCTGCTCTTACTAACGTTTGCTTATAAACGCGTAAAAAAATTAAGTGGAGCCACGTTTCACAAAAGTTACTTCAACTTCGTTATATCCGATTCTTCGTTATATACCAGTTCGCTGCAGGAAAGCTTAACTGCATGTGAAAGTTGTGAGCATCTGATCCCTACCACTGCAATCGCAACAGCTTACAAGAGCGTACAGTGGTGTGCAGCATGTGCGCGCTGTCAGTTTGCTTGTGCTTCATTCGACGTCCTGCTCCTTCTTTGATCCAAACTGTTTCCCTTCTGTGGCGGTAGCGCAAAACTGTTGAAGTGCAGCCGGCATTCATTCAATCAATCAATCAATCAATCAATCAATCAATCAATCAATCAATCAATCAATCAATCAATCAATCAATCAATCAATCAATTTATTTCCTTAGAAAAGGAGGAGTACGGGACTAAAAGCGCGAATGGCATTCATGGGTCCAGTCAACCTCTTCATCGTGAATTACGGCGCAATACGAGACACATAGATAAGGAAGATGAAAAGGGACATAGCACTGTTGGGGAGGGGGTGGGGGAGTAGAACGCAACAGAGGTTGTAAAAGAAAGGACATGTTTCGTTTTAATGCAGCCTCTCCACTTTTTCAACAAATCTTAGTTTATAGCTCTCTATCCGCGGCATAATATTTGGAACGGAATGTGGCAGAACGGAACTGACCTTCCTGCGCAGGCGCTGCCCATGGTAGCTGGGCACCGGCCGCGTCCGGTCTGCAGGCTGACGGTGCACCGATGGCCGTTGGCCTCAGCCTCGAGGCCAGGTGGCGCGGAGAGGTCTTGCAACGTTCCTTCTTGCTGCCCAGCGTGCGGAAGAGTCGGCCCAGACCCGTGCCTCCACCGCTGCCGCTGCCCGACGTCTTCTTGGAGCGCCCGGACTCGGCGCCACCCTCGCGACACTCTGCGTGGATAGAAAGGAAGGCCAAATGCAGCGGGTCAGGTCTACATAGGGGTTTACCTTCAACGACAAGCGAATGTGCGCTAGTTGAAAAAAAAAAAAAAACAGTATTAACATAGACTCCGAAGCAGGAGGGGGCGAGTGGTCGGCTCCCTAACATTCTTCAGACCAGGTGTCGCGCTTACATCGATGGCCAAGCGCCCTTTGTGTCCCCTCTGATAAAGGAGCACAAAGCTCTTCAGGCATTCTTTCACTGCTTACGCGTCCTTGTTAAGCTCTAGCCTGTATGAGTAACCACCATAGTGCACGCTTCACAGTCTACACTTAGATGCGCACAGGCTCTGATTTCAACCTCAATTATTTGTGTGCGGTGTCGTAAGACGTCTTATGCGAGGCAAATGCACGCAGCCACAAGCCGCAGCGAAGACCCCGCAGCGCAACATAATGTCCCACATGTCTGAAGAAAAAGTTTCGGTGAAAGCCACCCGAAGCTCTCCGCAATTAGCGTGCCAAGTGAGTGATCTCCATAGCGACCCAGTTTCCTCATACCCCCGCTCCACTCAATTTGAGGCGCATTTCTGTCAGCCTTCCCTAAAGTAGGAAAAAAACAACACAGTAAATGTGTGGCGCATGTCACTGGCATTCTGTAGCATCCAGATCAAATGGGACAAAATTCTCTACCGAAGGCCAGACCAACGACGACCGGT
Organism: Amblyomma mixtum; assembly: GCF_055824585.1. Taxonomy (NCBI): domain Eukaryota; kingdom Metazoa; phylum Arthropoda; class Arachnida; order Ixodida; family Ixodidae; genus Amblyomma; species Amblyomma mixtum. The sequence goes on from NC_143013.1 coordinate 14,743,359, forward strand.
ATCAAGCTCGGAGTAATAATAAGAGCAATAAACAGTAAACAAGTCCACGTTAACGTGAGCCGCGCCGCCGTCACTCCATGAAGAAATGCAAACGAGTCGAGAGCTCGCCTAATTTGCATTCCCAACAGTTTTAAATGCGACTTTAGTGCCCAATTAATGTGCGATATTTCAAGTTTATGACAGAGTCACCCGAAGCTATGGTCATTAAAGCAAAGAAAATTATGAAGAAAGAGATTATCAGAGGTCAGTGTGCCATTTACCGCATTCTATCAGTAAATAGAAAACCCGTTTACAAAACAGCCATCAGTCATTGCGCACACGCATTCATCATCGCTCTAACCACGCACTCATTTTGTGTTCCTTGTAATTTTCGCGCCGGGAGTTGGACGTTACCTGAAGCATGTGACAGGAAAGAAAGAAAGAAAGAAAGAAGGAAAGAAAGGAAGGAAGAAGGAAAGAAAGAAAGGAAGAAAGAAAGGAAAGGAAAGAAAGAAAGAAAGAAAGGAAGAAAGAAGGAAAGAAATAAAGAAGGAAAGAAGGAATGAAAGGAAGAAAGCAAGAAGGAAAGAAGGAAAGAAAGAAAGAAAGAAAGAAAGAAAGAAAGAAAGAAAGAAAGAAAGAAAGAAAGAAAGAAAGAAAGAAAGAAAGACAACCCCCCCGACATAAAATATTTTGCCGACTGCCTTCTATAAACAAAACCGCATCCGAAAATGGCAAAAGAAAATAGCGAATGAAGCGGCAAGAGTAGGACACAGAGAAGGAGAGTGAGTGAAGAAAGCGCAGGCTTCCATTTGATATCCTAATGAACATCCCATGGCCCAGAAACACTGGATAGGCGTTTTTGACGTTGGCCACGTGAAAGAAGGGCCACGCATCCCAAACTGCGTCGTAGCTTACGCACAATGAAATAACGACGTTCCGGGCACTCATCCGTCATGCAGGCGCGACAACGGTGCCAAGAACGCGACCAGGCATCCAGGACGTACATTTAATTCGGACGGTGCATGGCGTAACGCAAAGACGAATGTGTACACCCTTCTATAGCTCAGTTGCAGCGCGGGAGACACCCACGCGTGCGGTCTCTAAATAATTAGTTGTCTGGACACTCGACGTGGGCGCTCGCTCAATTAAAACAAGCCTATAACTAAGGCGCGTCGAAAACAGCATGTATACTAGTTTAACTTCGTTAACGACAAGTCTGCAGCGAGAAGCACGGCGCATTCTCCCTCGCTGTTCTCACAATGCCATCCAGCCAACAATGTTCGCACACATTGGTAGGTATCCGGCACAACTAAATACGCAGATCGGAAAACGCGGTCACAGAATCCTCCCCCTCACCGCGCATCTCAGACAGGGACAAGAGCGATGCCGGGAGCGAAGGGTAGAGAGATGACGGCTGGAGGCAGTCGCAAGCGCCCGCACCGCCACGTCGCGGCCGAGTCCGTAAGAAGGCAACACCATTTCGCATCTGGGTTGGTTGAGAATGACACGGGGTGCCGGAGGAGGGAAGTGGAAGTTGCCTTCTTCTCCTTGCCATGGTTACGCAGCCCTCTCCAGGAGGCGCTGTCCTCGCAAGCGGCTTTAAAACACGCCTCTTCCACATTCTCCCACTGCACTCACAACGCATTTCTGACAGCACACAAACATAGCGTGTACTCACAAACATAACGGCCTCTTCGCGGAGCCGCTATTAATGGTACCAGTGGCAGCGCATCGCCGACGATTTCAAGCCATGCGGGCAAAGAGAGACAGAGGGGAAGGGGGAGAAGACGGTGCTGAAAGAAGCGGCCGTTTCGTCGACCGCGTGATACTTAAAGAGCGAAGCTCCATACAGCTGCCCGCCGCGGTGGTCGGAACTGTCCCGCCCGGAGAGATTTACGATACAAGGAGCGTAAAGTGAGCTCCTTCTCTTCGGGCGCTCCGCGAACAGCGAGGCGTTGTCGTCGACCATTCGCGGTTTGCACAAGCGCCCGCTTCGCGCCGCGCAAACAGGGTCAATGAATGCGGATAGAGAGAGAGAGAGAGAGAGCACGCGTGAGAGCCTGAGAAAAAGAGAGAGAAGGAATTAAGAGGAATAAAGCTTTGTTCGAAGAGGAGAGAAACGGCCGGCGAGATGTGGTGTTTTCTCCCGAGATTGAAATAAAAGTGCGAAGCGCCGAGGGAAGATGTTCCGTTTTGCTTATCTGCCAACCGACGTCATCGCGGGGAGATCGTAGTCTCTTTGAAACAGGGTTACCGACCGAAACCGATCGGTGTTACTTTTGGTTCTCGACGAATGACGTTAGCAGCTAAGTGATGAGGAGGGATTGGGGATGTATGACGGCGATAGCTATACGTGATGCGGCATTCGATACGGCTCGGCGCATCGGAACAACGCCTCTGAGCGCTAGCAACAGCCTTATACAGGATGCTTCAAATTACTACATACAGAATTTTCTTTTAATGGGCCTGAAAGACAGACAGGTGTGGTCTGCGTATGATCATTAACTATTCATTCATCAAATTTTTACTAATTGCTGTCTATCACGAAATTGAACGCCATGATAAAAAAAAATTCTAATCGGTAACGCGGTTCAGGATACCGAACGTGATAAAGAAAGGCTTTTGAACGCACTTTAAGTTGGCTTTCCCACGTTGTAACTCATCAAATGGCGTCGCTACACGTAGTGCCGCCACGAAACTACAGATATTTCTATTTCACTATAACGAAACGAACCTCATCTTCCCCGTCATAAAACGCATGAACCACATAATTATTTGCCACATTAAATACGCCGGTGACGTCATTTGATCAATACGTAACGTGAGAATGCAGCGAGGGAAAGTATATACGTAAAGTGGGAAAACCAACCTAACGAGTTTTCAGAAGCGCCTTTTCAAAGTTTGATATCTCGAACTACTGCCGATTACAGCGTTTTAAAAACTTAGCTCGCTGTCACTGTTGACGGCCTTCGATTCTGCAATATAGTCTTGCACCATAAAACCAAAAGCTAAGTCGATGAGACAATATTAGTTAATGGTCCTCACCTGTACTCTGTCGTGCAAATAATGTCCGTCTTGCTGTACCATCCACATGCACGAAAACCTCTGCGTATCTTTCACGGATTTGCAAAGAAAAAAAAAAACTGTACCGAATAATTTGAACTGTGCTTGTACAAGGAATTGGACATCATCACCATCATCAGCTGACTACGCCCATTGCAGGGCAAATGCCTCTCCCACGTCTCTCGCTCGTCAGTCGACATCGTTTGTCACTCTAGGCACCGAAGGCCCGTAACGACGCAGGGCGGTAAGGCATCTCCCTCTGCAGGCAGAGTTGACAGCACGCCGTCGCTGCAAAACCATTGTTTCCAGAGCCAAGGCGCCGCTATCCCCCTTGCGCGTGACTGGAGCGTTGGTTTTCGTTTAGGCGCCGTCACAGCGACTTCGCGAAACACGAGTCGCAATGCAACGCGCAGTGTCTCGGCTGGCGCGCCACACACAGAACACCTCCGGTGCTAGCGTGGTCGCCAGTCGCGCGGTATTTTTCCAACGCGAATCTGTACTGCCAACACAACCAAGGATTCCAGAACAGGAAGAAGGGGGAATTTGAAGGAACGTTGACTGCCATATCGACCTCAATTCAATTCTTTTTTTTTTTTTTCGTGGAAAGGGGGAGCTGAGGCAAACGGCTGACTTGCCTGACGAAGGATTCAGCACCCGTATACAGTTTGCAAGACAGTGGCAAAAATAAAAAACGAAAAAAATCTTATTTGTACAACTTATCTTATTTGTAATATATCGTAAGTTAGGAAAAAAAGAGGACGTATATGCAGGTTGTAACACAATGATACGCCAAAACAATTTGCAACACTCACTTTCCAACATAAAGTTCACTGACACCTTTAATCGAAGAGAAGCAACACTCAGTTGCGTAAATACGTTTTGGGTACAGTATTTGGCGATGCACAATCACCATCGAGATGGGGAGGCGCTACTTTTTTTGCTACGTCGGCGAATTCAAGAAACTGTGCTTATTAACACCTCGGTTTGTGCGTGTCAGGCAGAGGTAACTCTATCAGCATAGTTAAGCAATTAAGAGGTGTGTCATATGCGACTACGAAACAATGTACTACGAAAAATCGACGTCAGTGGTAGAGCATCTACGATTATTCGGTACTGGCATGTTTTATGGAGTGCAAAAAGCAACGATTAAATTTAAGTAACGATTGATCATTTAACGATTACATTATAACAGCCAAGCATGTCTTAAACGACCAGGCTGTCTGATATGTGACGTGAGCGCCACAATGAGGTGCCGCATCAATGGTTGGGTTCAATTAGACGCGTTTCGCTAAGCAGATGGATTCGCCACGTTATATATAACCAGACACCAAAGGCACATGAAGGCAATGCGATCATGCAGATTCCGTCAGCCCGAAAAAAAGGAAATGTTCTTCTAGCTCGAAGAAAGCATCTAAACCTCATTAATCTTCCTCGGTATACTTAAGCATGAACAGGAAAAAGAGAAAGTAAAAGGTATAATTCTTTGCTACCAATGCTGTAAGATTTATTTTTTTCTTGTACCCACCCCTGTGATAATCCCTCTGGGAATTGACAGTATAGTTAAATAAATAAATAAATAAATTTATAAATAAATAAATAAATAAATAAATAAATAAATAAATAAATAAATAAATAAATAAAATCTATACTAAAATAACATCAGTTGAATAATTGACCAGCCTCAGTTAAAAGAATAGGCACATTAAAATGATGATATTAAAAAACAACTAGGGAATACAGCGGTTACATTACAAGACATAAGGCGCCTCACCTTTTCCGACACAAAAGCATATTCCGCCGCTAATCAGGAATTCTGCTTTACGTCAGCTATTCCTTGCTTTTATACAGAAAGGGTGAAATGCTCCGCGAGGATGAAAACCTAACATGTGCCGAGAATTAACTGCTCTGATGGTTACGCAAATAGACATTTAAAAGAAAAAAACCTATTAAAGCACAGAAAGAAACGCTAAGGACACCAGTATACGTAGTTCTCGCGCTGGCTTATACTTAAGCTTCAGCTCCTTTTCGAGAGCCCATAACATTACAGACGCGCAGCATTTTATGTCGCAAAATGTTGTTAACGTTACCAAGCTATAGGAGTAATGGCAAGGAAACCGCGGCTGAGGACTAGAAGGAGCACGAATATAGCCTCCCCTAACCACTCCTCTGAAGTGTTAGACGATAAAGACGCAACTAAGCGACGAATAAAACAAAATACAAAACCAAATAAACCGGTAGCCGAAGCGGTGGAGCGCAACGCTTCCAATTCAGGGCAGTACAATTACAAGCGTATCTCCCAAAGGAATACAAAGCGAGGCGGGTGGAACTGATGGCCTGCAGCGCAGCGCTAACGGACACAGCAGCTACAAGCCACCTTAAACGCGTGCTATACGAGTTCTTACAAGGCAACCGGAGGAAGGAAGGAAAGTAGGAAAGGGGAGAAGAATGTATAGTGGAAGCTGCGTGCCGTAATCGCTCTATTTTCTGTAAGCACACGCAATACGCCGATCGGCTGTCGTGGCAACGAGGTGATGGTGTATACGTATATTGCTCAGACAAAGCGCAGGTACGCGCGAAGCATAGTATGCTCATGGACACGAGAGCGAATTTAGCGACAAAAGGGAACGTGTGCTCCAAATCGAGCTACGGTACCGAAGGCGTGTACAGGTGGAGGCCGGCAAAAATATTTAATAGAGAGTAGGACACAGACATGGGGGATATATAGGAAAACGCTATATACGTAATAACAATGGGCTCGGCGAATAAGCACTCGGCGCAGGCAGCTGGTATGAGCGCGCAGACAAAAGCCTTATTACGCGAAGTACACGGGGCGTCGGCTTCTCGGAGAACGATTTAAGCGCTTTCCCAGTGGACTGGCTACAGAAAATGGGAAAATATAAAAACGCGGAGAGAGCGAGGGCGACAAAGAGAGACAAAAGAGATAGGAAGAGCCTTTTTTCATTTTCGAGTTTCTGGAAAGAAATGCGACTTGCACAGAACGTGTTTCGCTCTTTCTTTCCGTCGAGGGAAACGGTTTATGTTATACGCGCACAAAAAGCTATAAAGAGAGAGAGAGTGAATGAGAGAGTTGGTCAGGAGTGGGCGTGCATATCCACATGCGGGCACAGAAGCTACCGAAGGGAGCCCTGCGAGGCCGAATTTCCCTACAGCAAATCAAAATAGAAAAAGAAGGCAAGAGTTCTAACAGGCCTACACAGAGGTGCACTGTGCACATCTCTGCGAGATGCTCGTAGGTAATGCAGCGACGATTATCAAGCAAGTTTGTTTAAACAGTGCTCTGGGTATACACCTCGCATATAGTGCTCAGAGAGCCTTGATTCTTATTCTTTCTCTTGCTAAGCAAGGCATATTGCTTACGACTCGCGGATTCCAGACAGCGTATACCCGCTTTCTGCAGGGATTCAACTCCGCGCTTTTGAGGCCATTCGCGCAATTAAAGCATTCCTATAGCCCACCGGACGCGCACAACGCAGTTGGGCATTGCGTTGTGCGCAGCGCGCTTGTGATTCCCCGCAGCAACAGCAGCAGCTTGCATGCTATAACGACGGAAATTATCGCCGGCCCGCGCATAGAGTCATTTATAAGGCGCTGTTGCTGGGGGGTTTTGGAAGGACGCCACATATGTGAATTCGTTGCATTCACATGCAATCTATAAAATTTACGCGACAGCTAACGGAACATAGGCTACCACGCAGTCAGTGTGTAAATCATCCGCGCGCCGTTAATTGGGCAAGGTACAGGCACCACGTGCAGTCTGCGCAGTTCACGTGCATGTACCCAAGCACGCGACAGGACGGGCCGCACGTGAACGTTGTGCAATTCGTGCAATTCCAGAAATACGCTGCCGTTACTGCCGTTACGGACATCGCATGCGCAGCTGCGGCGGGAATGGGCACCCGCAGAGGCTTCAAAGTGTGACGTCATCGTCGCGCCATGATGCCATGTGCGCCCCGGGTAATGCGTGCCACGCCGCGCAAGTGTTCGACATGAGGAAAGTATACGCGCCAGATGCAGGCAGGTAGCCGCAGTGGCGCCGGCGAAAGCGGAACGAATCTATTGGAGCGGTTTTTAGAGAGCGGTTTTATGAGCTGCCGTGTCGCGGTGGTTGTGACCGCAGACTGCAGGTGCCTCGATGCAGCTTCCTGTATCGAGCTGTCCTTACTCTTATGATTCATGCCACTGAGTTTGGCTTCAACGCACTCGGTCCTTACGTTTTGTAGTGGCTGTGGGTGACTGTATGGAAAGGAAAGGAAAGAAAATGAGCAGTAAGTGTATCACGCTGTGGACCTGAACGAAGTGTCCATCGCGAAGGAGGGGGTGAGAGAAAAAAAACAAACAAACGAAACAGCCGCAGTAGTGGAGGACTCCGGATTAGTAGCGGCCGCCAGTTCTTTAGCGCATGCTAAAGCGCACAGCATGCACGGCCTTTTGCATTTCAGTACAGTTATACCCCTGCTACACGGGCGTTTCGAATGCCTTCCAACCGAATGTCATCCGACTCGACTGCCAAACCAACGCTGCTAAACGAAGTTTTTCAACGGCATTCGGTTCAGATGACATTCGAGTCGACGGAGCTACGCGGAGACATTCCAGATTTTGGAATGCCTTCGAGCCCGAACCGACCAATAGCCGTCGCCGCTGCCGTCGCTTCGCCCCGCCCACAGCCGAGCGACTGCTTTCGGCTCTGTGGCTGATCATTTCGATACCCGCTGCTCGCTTTTTTCTGCTGTTTGTTTAGGAAATAGCTCGTGCTCTGTCTGAGGGAATGCTTGAAGATCATATTACACCAACGAACATTAACCGCGTCAGCATGAAATTTCCACAGGAGTGCGCCGATGAGGACGACTGTACTCATACTGTTGTTTACATTGCTGCGTACGAACAGCTAGAGCTCTTTTCATGACATAAAACGTAATCTGTGTTTTAGTTCTATTAAACAACCTGTTTTCTTTTAAAAACCAGTTGTACCCGTGCTTGTTAACGCAGTGCGACAATGTGTCGGAAGCGATGATGCGATCGCACGCTTGAGAAACACGACAGCCGGGTTGTTGACATCGAGCAGGACCGGTGCTTCTCGCTTCTTGTCCCGGCTTCTACCGACGTGACCAGTACTTTGTTTCAAACTACTTCATGCAGAAGTATGTTTGGCGACCATTCGCTTTAACTGGAACGGCCAAACTTGTTTCCACAAGCTAGCGACGGCGACGGCTGCTGCTGGCTGTAAAGCCCGACTCGGCAGTCTGGGTCACATCGGCGTTTGCCGTTCATCGTATACGTGCCCTGCGGTGTAAGCAATAGTTGATTTCAGGTCGCTGTTGCCAAAGTACACTCGGTGACCATTTGCATTCGCCAAAGCTTGTGATTCGCTCTTCACAACCACCGCAATCACAGATCCAACCCGGCGGACTCGCTAGGCCTAGTCGTCGCGGAAGGGAAGGGAGCCGTCGTCGACTGAAATTAATTTGGCAAGCGCTTATCGCTGGTGAGTGTTCAGGTGTGCACATGTGAAATGTAGCCGTTCGTATCGCTCATTTAGAAGCGCGAACATATTCACGCGGCCGCCTCATCATCGTGCTTTCGCTCAGCCGCCGACAAGGCTGACCGTCCGCCAATCGGATTCGTCGGTGTCGTTGGCCTGACAAATCTGTCCCATTATGATATTATAGTAAACTAGATATTTGACTATAATGACATGCTGCTGTTGAGCGTGATATATAGTTTCGTTGTCGGACTAGTGTGACCGCCGCCGTCGTCGTCGTTCTGCACTGAAAACGAGCTGAGGTTTTCGAATGCGTTTGGAAAGTGTCGTGTAGCACCGCGGGAGTCCGTCGAGTCCGAATGTCATTCCAATTCTCGAATGTCATTCGACTCGGATGTCATTCGAACGTTGCCGTGTAGCACAGGTATTAGTTCTTGGGCTAGTTGGTATACTTGGAAATGCGGCCGACGCAGACGGGGTTTCAACCCTGGACCTCGCGTGGTCATTAGCCGCAGTTAAGGTCAACATGAATTGCAATAGGATATCGACATTTCACAACTGAGTAACGCGTTCATTGATCATTAAACTTCGGAGAGGTCTGACGCCAATAACCAGCTAAAATGAAGCTGCCCGGGACGAATGATCATCCGAAGCTATCGAAGTCGAGAAATGTAGTCCAGAAATGAAGAAATGTCCATTACAGTAGAAACTAAAAGCTCATACCACACATGAAATTTCTTCCATTTCAAGAAAGTCGCCCTCCGGGATAAAGTTGATATGTATACCCGACGAAAAAAACACGCTGCCTTGTCATGTTTCTGTCTTCCCAACAGCGTCCGTGCTACCCGAAATGCATGCGCATCCTATAGCCGACGTTATAACGCAAAGCGGGCGCGCATTATCAATTATGAACCCGAAGAAATTAGGAAACGGGGTCAAGCGTCCTTCCTTACACGCACGATCGATGCAAACGGGCCACACAGCTCCGCTTACGCCGGGCGCCGACTTTCTTATCGGAACCCGCTTTCCTACTCCCCATCCTCCGTCACGGCACACACGACAATGAGAGGATGAGAGCTCGGTCCGGGGTAATATAGGTGCGGCCACGTGTAACGGCATCCCAGTTTTAGCGCGCCGCTGAAAGCGGCATCCGCGGCCGACCGCCGACAAATGCCCGCCCGCGTCTCGGGTCCGGCCGGTCGCCGCTAGCTCCGTCACGCCCCCCCCCCCCCCGCTCTTTTCGCCAGGAACCTCGAGCATCCCTGCTTCTCTCCCTCCCTCCTCCGGTAGGTGTGCTATTGCAGCGCATTATGACGGCGTCCACGAGGGGGCCTTGTTGTCCGGCCGAGTTTTGGCGGTAATTACCGGTGACTCCCATAGTGCAATTACCGCAGCAAACTGTTGGCGAAGCCGTGCGCGTGCGTGCGTGCGTGCGTGCGTGCGTGCGTGCGTGCGTTTGTGCGAGGACGGCTCACATACGCACCCTTCCCCTCTTGAAGAAGGGAGCGCCGCGATCAATGCGTCGGCGGCGGTGGAAAGCACAGGCACACACACACACACACACATAGTGAGAAAAGTGCGAGCGCACGCACACAACTTTCGGTGGAACAGGGTCACCCACTTGCACACGTAACTACGCGGGCCGGGACAACACGTCTAGACCGGCGCGCGCCCTATAATGCATGCCGTCGGGACTCCCGGTTGGAGAGGGAGAGAGCATTTGGCGATGATGCGCCCGTTACGAGCACGTGCCGAAGAGGTGAACGCTGGGCTATATACGGAGATAACGGTCCCTCTCATCCGCTATTAGCGACCACGGGCGTTGGGCGCGACCGGCTATACGAGGAGGTGGTCCCCGGCAGCTCGTATGAACGCGTCCCAGTGAATAAAGGTCGGTTTATTCGCAAGCTGCCCGTGAACGGCTCGCCAGACATCGCTGCCATGTTCTAGTATTAAAGGAAAGCGGTGGCAGCGTCAGTGCCGCCGCTTTTGTGTACGTTGTAAATGTATATTGTATAATGTACCTAAAGGCGCGAAAAGTCCGCCATGTTCCAACATGAATAACACCATCTGTAGGGCTAGTTGGTTGCGATCCATATGTGTCAGCAGCGCGAACACAACACAGGAAGAAGAAGGAGATAGTACAGAGCGCTGAACTTCCAACTTGTATTTGAACAAAACTGAACCCGCACTTATATAAACAAACCAGGCAAAATCCCACCAGGGGGGGGGGGGGGGGGGGGTAATCAAGGCGCGCGATCGAACTGGGACCCACACGATGTCCAGGGCATCAAAAAGATAACTAGATTGGTTTGGTTTATGGGGTTTAACGTCCCAAAGCGACTAAGGCTATGAGAGACGCCGTAGTGAAGGGCTCCGGAAATTTCGACCACCTGGGGTTCTTTAACGTGCACTGACATCGCACAGTACACGGGCCTCTAGAATTTCTCCTCCAAAGAAATTCCAGCCGCCGCGGCCGGGATCGAACCCTCGCACTTCTCCTTCTTCCTGTGTTGTGTTCGCGCTGCTGATACATATGTTCCAACATGCAGACTCACATCTAGGAAGAAGCGACTGAAAAATACTCAACCTCCTACCTACACGCCAGATATTACTTTTTCAGTACATATCAGAGCATTTATATATATATATATATATATATATATATAGAGAGAGAGAGAGATCGTCGAAATCCGGAGCCCTCCACTACGGCGTCCCCCAACAAACATGACATATGTAGTGTACAGGTTGGCAACAGTAAAAGCTTGCCGACGTGGAAGGGGTACTTGTGCTGTGGGGCAAATGGACGGGATATATATACGATAAAATCACCAGAAATTGAAAAACGCAACAGGATTTAATTCATGACGTTTCGGATGGAGAACGAGCCTTTTTTCGAGCGCACTACAGCATTCGAAACACGCAGCTTTTAAAGGATGCGCGAGGTACAGCAATAGCGTGAAGCACCAGTGCAAACAACATGGGGGGGGGGGGGGGGGGGGGGGGGGGGTCAAAAAGACGAGAAAGGAAAAAGAATAGATGAAAACTTGAAGAGGCGATCCCCTAACGTGGATGCAGGTGCTCGGAAGGAATCTACGAAAGAAAAAAAAAGTGAGGGAAGGGAAATACCTTTCCCCACCACCTCATGGCTTTCTTAGAAAGACAGGGGAGTGACCCTCGAGGTGTCGCTCATTACTGCATTTTGGTGACAAGCGTGAAGCGCTTGACCCCTGCGCAGCGAGGAGGTAATTTTTCAAGAAAAACTAGCAGAGATGGGGGTGAGCAGGAATGCCAACGAGACGACTCATAAAAGAAAGAAAAAAAAAAAGGTTATTGCAAAAGTATTTGCAAAATGTCTCAGAGAAGGGCGGTGGCACCACAACGGAATACAAGATAGGACATCAGCAAAAATCATGTTTCTCATATATATACATATATCGAACTGAACTGTCAACCCAGTTTGAGCGAAGTAAAGGAAAATGATGCAGAGATTAACTTGGGTAACAGCTATTTCACAAGAAAACAATGACGTCACTAATTAAAATGCTCAGTACGTATAGCGCCACCTCCAGTCGTTGACAGCTGGCTTCTGGCAATAACGGTGCATGGTAGCGGCACGCTAAAGCGTACATTTCGGCCACACCGCAGCGCCACCTTCCTCCTGTTACTAAGCGGAGCTCCCGACTTGTGCGAGAAACTTTCTGTACGCTCTCAAAACCGCTGATGCCTCTCTTTTCCCGACCATGACGACACAGAGTACGCTCAGAGAACCAATACTGCCCCCAAGGTGATAAGAACAACAACTCCCTTAAGAGAGGGGGGGTGGAGGGGGGGGGGGGGGGCACTTTGCTCTCGCAATCCAACGGGGAAAGAACGAGTCGCAAGAAACGCTCCGACAGGAGCAACTACAGCGCCAATGACAAAACCAAACAGTACACAAGCCTAACACCGCCACCAAATGAGCGTGTTAGCTATTACGCAAGAGGGGCGCACAATCGAATCAAACGAACAACTGCGCTGCGCAATACAGGAACGACTATATAGGAAAGGACAACACTCTATAAGAGGCAGGAGTTTCTTCGGCCGCCGGAGGCAAATTGAGCAACGTCTTTGACGGCTTTTCCCCTGCAGGCTGAGTGGCCGCATCTGGCGATCAGTGCTTGCAGACCTATACTGCACATGGGGCTCCGTCCCTCTCATTAAAAATACTAAAAATAAGAGAGGAGAAAGAGAACGTCAAAGCTGAAATGGGCAGCTGGGTAAGGCATGCCAATGCGCTCGGGAGGGTTCCCGCTGAACAGGCGTCCAAAAGTCGTCTCGATGACCACGTGCGGCAATAATGAATGCAAGGCACAGTAAACTTAACTGCCTCATGCACCGCAAACGTTCACTAGGGACTGGCTAAGAACTCAAAATACAGGGTTTCGACGCCTAAACTGGAACACCTGGTTTTGGGGCATTTAGGGTGTAATTATTCCCAGAGCGGTCCACCTCGTAACACCGAGAGATCGCTGTAATTACTACAGATCATAGCCCTATAGAACCACCACACAATCGTTAGAAACGACATGCATGCGCTCAACCAAGAAACATTATGCGCGCCTACTAGATCGCGCCAACAACCGCAAGGAGTAAGCCATGAAAGGTCTATTCTTGCGTTCAATTCCTCACAATGAGTCGGCAATATCTCTCGCTGATCACTTGATAGATGAATACGGACGTTCACGCGTAAAAAAAAAAAAAAAAAAAAAACAGCACAGAGGCTGCGCGAAGGCGGAACTTCGAGAAAGCGGTGGACATTCAGTTCACCAAAAGCGGCCTACGCCACTAATGAAACCGATGACGTGCATAATGTAGGCCGTTGCACCCAAGCTGAAAATATCAACGCTTTAGGGGCGCTCGAACCAACAGCCTGAGTGCGGAAAACAGAAAACTAAACGAGCAGTGTGTCGAGTTTCGCGGTAAGTTCGACGGACATTATATGCTATAGAGCGGTTTCAGTCACAGCACCTGCGGGTCGACTTCCGTTAAGAGATATACTGCTGCCACAGTGGCAGCGACTGCTAGAGAGCCGTTCGATACGCTTAATGAAATGAAGTCTTGACTCCAGATACAGCAGTCGCCGAAATCATTGGGACGCAAGAGAACGCTATGCTTCGTTCCATTTCACTTTGGTAGGCCACGTTGTGTGAATTCGCGTCTCCTCGCTACTGAGGTGATTTCATCCTACAAATCCGCAGCCTCTGATCAAAAGCAGAATATACAGAGGCTGACCGAAAGGTACTACGCACGCATGAGCATTAAGCTCAAAGCGTTAAATTAGCCTCACCACATCTGTGCCTCTTCGAATATATTTGCGTGTCGCTTCTGTTTTCTTTGCTTGAGGCTCCACCTGGTAGGTTTATTCTTCTTCTGTTTCCTTTTTTTTTTTTTTTTTTTTTAGAGAAGCCAAGCCAGTGTACCCCTTGTACAGCGCATGCCTTCGACATTTCACATAGTATGGCCGGAAAGTGAACATAAACTTCTTGGAAACCGTGGCATCTTCAGCAAATGTTCCACACTCTTTATATGCCCTCTTTTAATACTCATACGCTCTGTATATTTGCTGCACTAATCCACAAGGCCAGCAGCAAATGTGTCGCCGGTAAGATAGGCGACGACCTGCATGCTCTGGTTCTTTGGACGCCTGAGGGGCACAACCACCCCCCCCCCCCCCCCCCCTTTCTACCTTACCTTCAATTCCCGAGGGCTTCGGTTCTCAACAGGCCGCTGAAGGTAACCGGCATCATAAATAAAAAAAAAGCAAAACAGGAAGGAACGACACTCATTCATACGTTCGCCTACATCGCACTTTGCTTTGATATGATGTTTCAAGAACGGCTACCTAAGACCCGTTTGCATCAACCATGCACATACGGGCGTTCGAGCAAGGGGTCGCAGGATCTTCTATATCGCCGCTGTTCCACTTTTGGTGGTGACACGAATCCCGCGACCACCTTTCTTGTGAATCGAGATATTGTTCCTCGCTGCAGATAGGAACCGAAATAAATGGCGTGATGCCAAAAGCCCTGCAGCTTTAACAGAAAGACGCAACTGTTGTCACCTATCAACTACCCGGCAAAAAGAGTGTTCTAGGCGACTGACTACTAGGCCACGATGAATCCTACATCGACAACTACTTTGGCCACCGATAGCTATCGATGCAGACGGTTTAAGGAAGTATGTAAGAGAGACAAGGAGCGCTGGAAAGGTGCATGTTCAGAAAACTCCTTACGTGAGCTGTGACCTAGCTTCTCCACGGTCAGACGTCATTCTGTAAGTCAGTATGTGCCAAACGCTACTTCAAATCGAGCCTCAACGTACGCTCGGGTAACTTACGCTATTTCCAAAGTTTAGAGTGTGCGACTGTTGCGTGCGCAAAAAATAACGTTTTCAACACTATAGCCAAACGGGCGAGTTGGTGGTACATATTGAAGGCAAACAGCGCAACGACGCAGACAGAGTAGAAGCAAAACACAGGACAAGCGCTGACTCACAACTGAAATTTATTCAAGGAAAGCAGTACATTTTATAGAAAAAGTGGCCAGCTTATCAGCTAGTACACAGACAAAACCCGGACAACGTTTTCAACATGGCGGCTCGCTTCGTAGTGAATTCAACCCTGTTACTGGGTTTTTCAGTACGGTCATTAGTCATAAAGAGGGCATCAGACTTTCGTTTTTGTCTGATATCACATACAGCAAATCCATGAATGATAAATTTGCATTATTTTTTTTATTATTTCGAGTAACGATTCTGTCGCTCATACCCCTAAACAAGAGTGTCGGCTTGCTTTACTCTAATGGTTTCTACTCTAAAAACCAGATGGCACCACTAGACAGGAGTTATCTTTGCATCTCCGTTTGCGTACTGCGATGAACCAAAAGTGTGCGTCTGACAAACAGCGTAACGTCCTCCAAAAATGCTTGCGTTTAGCGTACTTAAGTGTTAATACGTAGACAACGTTATTTTAAAAAAATTTTTCCAACCATATCTGCTCTGCATACGTAGCGAGCAGACGACAAACAAACGACGAGGCACGGAGGAACACATTTAACACACTCTCCTGATTGGCAGAGGAGGTCTCTAGCTTCCACAGTGCTGAAAGGAACTTATGAGATTGAGTTTAGAAAGTACCACACCAACCCCACTGTACATATCTCGACGATGAATAGTCGAGAAAGGTTGGTAGAAGAACGCATCTTGTGCGACAGCTAATAAAGTGTCTTTCGATATTGACATCTTCGAAAACTTGCCGAAAAGGTCAGACGGCTCTTCGAATGCGCCATTATTGTATGATGGGCTGCGGCTAGGCATCACCAGCATGAGAGGCGGTAGCACTGCGCTCATGTTTAGTGCGTTGTTTTCTTTTTTCTTTTCGCAAAAGTGTGCGGTGCACAGTGTTCACTCTCAAGAATTGTACCAGTGCACATACGGTACCTGCGAAGCTCTAAGTCAGTGGAAGGTGCCAATACTTCCTGTCCTTACCCTTTACGCATTTAGAGCTTCGGAGGTGCCTCAAGTCCCCTGCTACAAGGCTCAAGAGCGAGCCATGTGGCCCGCATAGTTTGGGAAAAAAATAATGTACGTCGGCCACCGGCACTTTGCTGCTATAGGCAGCTCAATACGGTTCTAGTATCCGCCCTGACTGCCCGAATCTCCGGATGGTTGAGAACGAAAATTCTCCTCGGCCTCTAGGCTGCAACACTGCAATAAACCGAAGGCGGAGTCGCACAACCAGAACTATAGCATTCAGGTCTGTGGCGGTTAAGAGGGAGACCATGCATTGCATTGGCGCAGAATGTGTTATATGTGTTTTAAGGTACGTAAGCAGCTAAGGCCGCCATTCGCCAAACACTGGTTTAAAACTTCGCAATGTTGTCTTAAAATACCAAAAAGTTTAGTTTCCCATAATTCCTCCCTTTAGGAAGAAAATGACCGACAAACGGAAGTCATACGAACGCTGTTACAAACAAAGAGATAAAAACTTCACCGAAGAAACTGCGCGGAATAACATGCGCACTCAGTGTAGCAGAACAAAAGGGAAAAGGAAAACAAACAAACAAAAAAGAAATCGGAATCCAAGTCCCCCCACCTCGCGTAAGGGTGAGTGAACTTTGACTCGCCTTCAACGCAGGCGCCGCTTCGTCGCACTCACGTAACGGACCACACAACGCAAAACCCCGTTGCGCGAGAGTTGAGTCTCCTTCGAGGCGATCTCGATCCAGGTTATGGAAGGTCGCGCGCGCCCCGGGGGAGATCAGGTGAAGGGAGAGAAGGGGAGACGCTACAGGGCGACTCTTCACCAGCAAACAGCGGGCGGACGCGAAGAAAGCGGTGGCAGGTATGGAGGGGGAGGCGTCGATCTCCTCAGCAGGCAGCAGCAGTTTGTGGAAGGGGGGGGGGGGGGGGGGGGGGGGAGGTAGAATATCGAATACGCCCCAGCGAGTCGGAACTCGAAGCCCGCCACTGCCGCAGTGTGTATAGCACGGGCCAGCGCACAGCCGACGTTGGGCGCCGCGGAGTCCAGTGATGCGAAACGGCGCGGCATCATCCCTGGCCTTTCCCAGGCAGGCAACGCGAGGGCCGGGAGATCATGCAGGGGCCCGCGTACTCTGGGTGAACAGCTCCGATAAGGGTGCCTTCATGGGTCGGCACTGTGCGCACGCAATTCTGGTCCAAGCTGAGCGATTACTCCAAAGAGACCCCGCGGGCATAATGACGGTGCTGGGATTCTGTCGCCCCTTTTCCCGGAATCACTGTATATACGCATGCACGCTGCCCCAGTTGTCCAACGCGGCAAGGATAGCCTCTTCACGTTCGCCTTATGGAGAGCGATATAGAAAAGCGGCGGACCGGAGGAACGCGTCCGTCGCAGAAAACGGTGGTGATGTCAGAAAGAGCTGAGGCATGACTGAAGGCCGTGTATTACAGCGCACCCTTGGGATTAATGAGACTGAAATTTGAAGTTGCGGCAAAGAGGACACGGAAGCACGTATGTAACCGGGATCGATGCGTACTCGCTGCCGAAAAATAGCTCGAAAGGTTCGATAACCGAAGGCCTTCGAAAAAGCTTATTTTGAGTGTGCCATGCTGTTGTGTGCTATGCAACCACAGTCAACTACACCTCGAGATTACAGGGACAAATACGTCCAACTTTTGATTTTAGAAGGAAGCAATTCGATGGCTACTGCTGGGCACGCAGATGCTTGTTTGGCAGCAAAAGACGAATTTATTGTTTATAAAGTTGCAGGTAAACATTTCCCGCCACTCGATTCAAACTCGTGACGTCTACACCGAAGAGGACTCAGTGATCGCCGTGTTGAAGTGAATTGCTCTGCAGCCTTGCCTCTAGGATCCGGGGTGAAATATGTCGAGGCATCGCTGTCTATTAGCGAAATCGTCCAGTGATCGCGATACCTGCATTTCCCTCAATGAATTTTTCTAGCTTATAAAAGCTCCGTTTTCGGTAAAAGTAGCGTCCTTGCAAGCGGAAGTGCGATGCCTTTAAAGCTACGAAACCAGACGGTCGTCACTTCCGGTCAGTGACCTCTCTTAACGGCTTACGAAATGTGGGGAAAACACTCCCTGTCGCTCGAGGCCTACAGAGCATCCGGCGGGAGCGTGGCTCAGCTTAGAGGCAGCTATTATCATACCTGAAGTGGCACCGAAGCCTTTAAACACCACAATTCACAAGTCATTTCAGTGCAGTTAGTTGTAAGAGCTTACAATCTCGCAGAAGCGTACCATTTCGTCGGTTAAAAAAGAAAGTACGCCCTGACGTCTGTGTAGCAACAACGAAAAAAAAGAAACACACACACAAAAAATAAACCATTGAGCGCCCGTCAACGCTCAGAAGGATTATGCAACGTCATGGGACAAATTTAAGGTAGAGCACACAGGTCTGAACGGCGTAACCCTGGAAAGATGACTGCGCCTGAACACAAAGACGACAACTAACACGTAACAAAACAAAGAAGAAAACTGTCACCCAAACGAAAAGCGTGCGAAAAAGGGCGGACAAAAAACCTCAGCTGGAAGAGGAGTCGTTGTCGTCGCAATTGCGCCTCAAAGTTCGCATTCCCGCAGGCATGCAAGCGTGTTGAGCGAAAAGTACGGCAAAAAAAACAAACAAACAAACACCGTCCTGGGGGAGAACGTGACCGCGAATTTGTATCCCCGGGGCCTCGCGCATGCGCAGACTGCCCGAAGCGGATCGCCGACCGTGCGTCGTCTCGTATACACGCATTTTAGTTGGGTCATGTTCATTTCTCAAGCAGGAGGGGAATGACCTTACGTAAAGGAGCGACTTTCCCGTATTTGACGAGATTCACGTACTCCCAACAAAACACATACGCACACGAAAACAAACAAACAAAAACAAAGTCGCGCGCTCGTGACGACTCCCACGACGCCTTGGAGGCGAACTGGCAGCAGAACACAATGGGTATATCCATTGTGCTCTTTTTTGTGTGTTTATTTCTTTTACGTGCGTGTTTGTGCAGCTCTAGCTACATAAACAAACACACACGAAAAAAAAAAGAGACGTACGCGACTATTTGCTACATCTCCTGGGCGCACTACGAATCCTTTAAAGTGCTTGAGACCCAGTTTAGCTAACTGAATAGACCTAACTGAGGTTTGTCCGCGCATTTAGCCAAACAATAATTGCAGCGCAAATACACACATTATGCCACAAAACAAACACGAAATATATACCGGGTGTTTCAGCGAACATTTTGAAAAATTTTCAAAAACCGGCTTTTTGGGGTAAAAATATGGCTTTTGCTAGTATCACTAGTCTAGGCGGACACCAGAAAACCAGTGAATCGTTTTAAGTCGTAAGTTGGTCCTTTCGCCTCCTTCGAAATGCGAACGCCACTGCAGAGATTCGATCCTGCGAGGATCTCGGGATGGACCGCGGCGGATGGATATGTCGTTTTCGTTGACCACTAAGATAACTTGGCTCATCGCTAACGCGCCCAGCAATCAGCAACCATTCATGCGCACGAAAGAGGGGCTTTCAATAAGTTGTGCTCCATGGTTAACAACTGGTGGATTCGCAAGACGTCAACGAATGAAATGAAAGATTGGATACGTGCGACGGCACTCAAAGAATATACACGGTAAATACAAATTTAAATACGCCTGTATGGGAGTAAAACGAGAGTAAACTGTCCTCTGGCCCACTCCCTTTGCGAAAGCTCGTCTCGTATGGGATAATCATATCAAAATGGGAAAATGCAGACGCCGACCGGAAGAGTAAAAAAAAAAAAACAAAACAAGATGTTCCAGCTCCCGAACGAGAGCCTAGTTTTAATTGTTGATTGCTTTTTATTGTTTACTTTATGGTCGAAGTCTGCATTTTAACGTTTTAATAAAAAAAATATAGGTACAGTACGCAGGTGACAGAAAGAAGTACGCGAAGCCGCTGGTATACGGACTGTGCAGAAAACTGTTGTACTCCAAAAAAGAAGGCCATTTCAAACTTTCGTTCAATTGTGAAGTCTCAGTTCCATCGTTTGACAAAAAAAAAAAAAAATTAGCATCCCGGACGTAAAAGTTCCTGAACACCCGTCGTACACATACAGTTCCGTGAATCCGGCAACGCTCAAACTCCGGAACACCCTTTCTACATTAGCGGCTCACACTCAGAACACACGTATACATAAAGCCCAGCCAAGGCACATACGCCACGACTAAAGACGGGCATATTTCTGTGAGGCCTATTTTCCTCCCAGAATACGCATGGCCGGGAACGGAAAACGGGGGTGGAATCCGCTCCTGTGGGGGCAAGGAGGGGGGGGGGATCCACCCGCAGGAGCAACGGAATGCCGCATTTGGACGCGCGCGAAGCGGAATCAGGCGGCCCAGTGACCTCAAGTCGGCCCGTCAACGTACCGGTACAGCACTACTACTACACTACGCCACCACTGCGTAAACACTCGGCGGAGCGGGCAGGCCTGCGCTCCATGCTCCACTGAACACGCACATCCGCAAAAATAACCCCACAAAGGTAGAAAAAAAAAAGAGAAAGGAATAAAATAATATCAACAAGGACACGCCGAAATATGGACCGGAAAAAAAAAGGAACCAAGAATTAAACCTCCCAAGCGAATAGTGAACAGCAGCAGCACCGGCGCGGAGGGCAAAAAAAAAAAAGGAGAACGGCGGAAAGACGAAACCAGAGTCCCGAGAAGGAGGGTATCGCGGAGCAGTTATTGAGTTTCCGGAAAGTTTTTGTAGGCATCTATATGGAGCGGCGACGACGCCGTATGGGCGGAGGCAGCGACGATTGGATCGACAGTCTACGGCGCATTCCAGGTACGGCACGACTCGAGCTAAATAAGCCGTCAGTGTCCGATGGCAGAGACGTATACGGAGAGTGATTATAGGAATCTGGGTCATACGCCACTTCGCGCTGCTGCAAGGAGGAGCTTTGCGTCAGTCTGTGCCTTGAATTTACTTTTTTTGTTGTTGTTTTAGGCTTCCCGTTATGCACTGCTGCTTTCATGATATAGATCGCCTGTTTGAAACTAGATAGTGGTCGTTGTTTGTTCCTCCGAAGCTTTTCTCAGCGGCACGCATCTTCGTAAATATTCAGTCGAACCTCGTTATAACGAAGTTGAAGGGGACCGGCGATTACTTCCTTATAGCCGTAGCTTCGTTATAGCCGTAGCTTCGTGATAGCCGTAGCTTCGTTATAGCCGTAGCTTCGTTATAGCCGTAGCTTCGTGATAGCCGTAGCTTCGTTATAGCCGTAGCTTCGTTATAGCCCGTGTTGACCGAGATTCCAAGGGGAATCGTCATTCCTGCGTTATATTCGTTAGTTCGTTATAAAACGTTTCGCTATAACGAGTTTCGACTTTATATTTCCAGGGACACGACGAAGAACCTAGAAAACCGTCCCTATACTTACACGTGGTTCTCAGCGTACTTCTACGAAGACCCAACTTTTCGCCGAGTACATACGTTTAGCGACGCAAGAACGGCTGATTCCGTATATATCCCGAAAACCCTCGCCGAACAAATTACCCTTTGTTTTCCGAAACAGCGCACGCACACATTCGGTTTAGTCGCTGCGCAAGTCCTGCGACTCCGCGTAATTGCTCTGCCTTAGTAAATGACTCAACCTAATCAGCTAAAGTGCGCAGACGTCGGCGGCGTCGCGAAAGCACAATGCGCGCACTTATCAGCGACGTTAGTAAGAACGTACGCACACAGAGCGGGGTTAACGAAGTCAACACCAGCGACGTCGGCCCGAGTCCCTGATTTCGCAGCGAAGCAGACGCGCTCGAAGCTTTTTGCACGCAAAACGAGGAAGAATAACGCGGGAGCAGCGCGAGCATTTTACCTGCGTTTCTCCGTAGAACGACGACCGCCTCGGGTGCGCACACGGTGCAATTACTTCGAAACGCGTAGTTCGCTGTTCTCCGGCTATAATAGAACGAATAACAGAGCTCACCGCGACACGCGCGCAACTCGGAGCGACGCTGCACTTCTTTCTTCTCCAGCGAAGTATCCGCGGCATTACGAGAGATAACATTAGGGGCGCTGGGAGCCTGGGACCGAGGCTGAAATTAAGGAGCAGCGACCGCTGATTTTTTTTTTGTTTACTTCGCAGATAAGCAAGAAGCAAAACAAAAAGAAACAAAGCGATGCAGTACAACGAGGCCAACCCTTCCACAAGAAGCATGGCTTGTGCGTCGTCGGGTCTTAGGCTGAACAAGTGGGGAAGCCAAGCAGCAGCTCGCGTTTACAATGAGCCTCGTCAATGCGCGGCGCACTTAACGAGAGAAACAGCTGTCGATTTTTATCGCCTCCTCGGCGGAGGCGGCATTGTTCTGCTCCCGTCGGACACGCACAATGCGCGCGCTCGAAGCGCGCGAAAGAAAGTAGGCTAGGAGCGCGGGCATGCGGGCGGGCGCGGTGACAGCGCGCGCGCATCACGCGTTCGGTCCGCCCGATGAGTTTTCGGCGCCTTTGTGAGCAACCAAGCGAGGCGCGGTCAAGCGGACCCGCGGGAGCGCGTAGGCACTTCTCGTATAGGCGACGGCCCCCTTTTAACTGGCCGAGTATGCAGGGGTATAGGAAGCTGATGCCTAACCCGGAAAACGGGTATATTAAACAAAATGAAACATTTCAAATAAACAGAAAGCAAAGCGGAGAGTCTGTTGTCGGTTTGAGGCTTCGTGATTTTGAGAATGATCACCAGCATTACCATCGACAACATCTTGATTCATTTCAACTTTTCCCGTTCATTATATATGGTTTGGTTTATGGCGGTTTAACGTCCCAAAGCGACTCAGGCTATGAAAGACGCCGTAGTGAAGGGCTCCGGAAATTTCGACCACCTGGGGTTCTTTAACGTGCACTGACATCGCAGTGTACACGGGCCTCTAGAATTTCGCCTCCATCAAAATTCGACCGCCGCTGTCGGGATCGAACCCGCGTCTTTCGGGTGGTCAGCAGCCGAGCACCATAACCACTGAACCACCGCAGCGGAAGTCCGTTATATATATGGATAGGAGAAATTATGTTTTTTGATGGCAATGCTCTTCGTTCTTTTAATGATGATCAGGAGCATTGCCATCAACAATATCTTGATTACCTTTTTTTTCCTATCCATTATATATACAGATTGGAAACGTGATTTTCGCAGATGTCCTATCTTGTATTCCGTTGTGATGCCACCACCCTTCTCTGAGGCATTTCGCAAATTCTTGTGCTATAGCTTTTTTTTTTTTCTGAGATGTGTCCTTGGCATTCCTGCTCATCCCCATCTCTACAGTTTTTTTTTTTTTTTGAAAAATTGCCTCCTCGCTGCGCAGGGGTCAAGCGCTTCACGCTTGTCACCAAAATCCGGTAATGAGCGACACCTCGAGGGTCACTCCACTGACATTCTAAAAAAGCCATGAGGTGGCGGGGAAAGGAATTTTCCTTCCCTCATTTTTTTTTTTTTCTCTATCGTTCGCTCCTTCCGAACACCTGAGTTTTCGGATCCCCTAGGCGATCCACGCTAGGGGATCGCCTCTTCAAGTTGTCACCTATTCTTTTTCCTTCCTCGTCTTTTTAGTTCCCTCCCCCCCATCCGTCCCATGTTGTTTGCACTGGTGCTGTACGCTGTTTCTGTACCTCGATCATGCTTTAAAAGCTGCGTGTTTCGAATGCTGTAGTGCACTCGAAGAAAGGCCTGCCCTCCAGCCGACACATCGTGAATTAAATCCTGTCATATTTTTCAATTTCTAATGATTTTATCTTAAATATATCCCGTCCATTTCCCCACAGCACAAGTAGCTCTTCCACGTCGGCAAGCTTTTACTGTCGCCAACCTATTAACCACTACATATGTCATATTTAGGTTTAGGTTTATGGGGGTTTAACGTACCAAAGCGAATCGGGCTACGAGGGACGGCGTAGTGGAGGGCTCCGGATTTCGTCCACTTGGGGTCCCTTAACGTGCACTGAAATCGCACAGCACACGGGCCTCAAGAATTTCGCCCCTATCGATAGTCGACCGCCGCGACGGGATCGCATCTTTCAGGACAGCCGCCGAGCGCCATAACCATTGAGCCACCGCGGCGGCCGATATGTCATGTGTTTTCACAAAGCCCAGGTCCTGGGTGCTTTGGGTCCGGCAATGACAGCCTTCAAAGCAAGTCCCTCCTAATTCTGTGACTACTGCATGAACAGAAACGACGTTGAAATCAGGGAATAATTTGCCACAGACGTGCGAAACATTTTTGCACTATTTTCACCAGCAGCTCAAGAAACCGCTTGCCCGTTACCAAATGGAAGTGCCTTCAGCTTCACTTGAACGTGGGGGCAACTCTTCCCCAGTGAAGAGTGCTTTCGGGTCAACGTCCTCGCATGCAACAGCATATGCACACCGCCTTCTCCACTGCAAACTTTTACGTAAGCTGCGCTCCAACATTTTTCCTCGAACGGAAACACAAGCAGAGACACGAACAGCTGCTCACGCTTCGTAACCGTAACCGACTCGTGTAAGTGAACAATGTACGCGGAAGCATTCGAACCTCTGCCACCGTCTTTGGGACACCGTCTCCTATAGTTGGCGAGGAGTGCACCGCAAACGGTTTTCCTTTATCCTTGTGTGTACACACATATGGCTCTTGGCAAGCACGATCGATCAGCAGCTCGTGAAAAAAAACAAAAAAACGACAGCGCAGCTCTTCAAAACTACATAAATGATGCAAGGACGCACCGTATATGTATAGCGCACGCACTAAAAACGATCCTACATATAAGCCTCGAAGGCGCGCCTTCCTCGAAGAGCAATGTGTGCGCATCCGAAACGTCCGTGCGACTATTTCGGGATGCGCCAGACGTGAGTACGGAGTTATACAGCGTCCCGGAGGGGCGCTTTTCGGTCGAGTGTTTACGTTCAAGGAAAAAAAAGAAAGAGGAATGCAAACTGACACCTCACGTCTTGTGGAACGCTAAAAGAAGACGTGTGCAGGTAGTGCGTGAATTGCAAAGCGGGAAAACTCGCGGCCGTGTGTGATGTCGCAGTTATGCAGGAAACATGGCTCGTCATTCGGCTGCGCCGTGACTATTTTATGTTTTTTTTTTAATGTTCAGGTGGTGTGCCTGAAGTCTGTCAGGGAGCGTCGTATATAGGTGAATGTGCTATATTTGGAGTTGGAGGGGGCGGCGCTGAATAATCGATGCTGCGCGCGCCTTTTTACGACACAAGTTTTCCCGGCGCAACTAGAGCAGCGACGTCAAAAACATACCTCTTGATTTCGACGTCTTTAGAAATGGGGGAAAGCGGCGGCTTGCGGAACATGAATTCGATATTAGCAGAGATGCAGAACGGCTGTGAAAACATGATGCCGTCAAGATAAACGCCAGCTCCGGTTACATTACTCCGGCTATATTAATGTCTCCGGTTTTATTACTGAATGTAATAAGCTGCCACTTTTTTCACCGCATAATTTCACAATGTTTTATGACAGCTATGACACTACCTTTCCTCACTGCCGTATATAAACAATACTTTAGTAGTAGCTAGTAATTTAGTCATATCTGGCTAGCGATTCCTCAGGAAATGACCTGTTGGTCACGGCATCCAGCTTCCAAGAATTAAGGCAACGTGGCTGTTCGAACTGGCCTTGAGGATTCTGCCATATAAACAAAGAAGACACTGAAGCTTGGCAGAAAACACTTTCAGCACTCATAACCCAGGTCAGCGTAAAAAGTTCTGGTATTGTAACCATGATCTCTAAACCCATTCTTAGCAGTAGCCAAGGATGTTCAACATGCAACTGATTAAATACACGCTTAACTTTCGACGATATCAGCATGGCACACACCTTGACAGACTCCCACGATCTCTCTCTCTCTCTCACACACGCACGCACACGCGCGCACGCACGCACACACACACACACACACACACACACAGAGAGAAAAAAAGAGAAAAAGCCATTCAAGGTCAAGTCAGAGAATATGAAGCCATGCAATCAATCAACCACGGGCAACTTCCGGATGTGAATGTTCCGTGTACACTGCGAGCCTCACGAGCATTCCTTACCATGGCCGCTGGCGCTAAAATGCACCGCTTCCCGGAAGTGTGTCACGCGATGTTCATGCGAACCTTCGTCAACTTAAGGCACAATCTGCGTACGCACGCACGTCATCACGCCGTGCACCCGAAAATCTCAGCGCGGATTCACCTACCGGTTCCAGACAAGGCCTGGTGGATAACTGCCGGAGAAGGCTACCACGGACGATTCACAAAGCAAGGGCGCACAACTGGACCGTCCATTTTATTTATAACTACCCATTTACTTCTTTCAGTACTTTTTTCTTTCTCTTTCCTTGCTTACCCCTTCTTTCCTTCATTCTGTCCATCTTTCTTCCTCTTCAGCTGCAATTATTTTTTGCAATTTTAAAGGCGTTTACTTCTTTCGCGTCTTTCTTTTTCTCTTCTGTTCTCTCTCTCTCTCTCGCTATCACGAGCACTGCGAATACAGGAGCAGCGCATACGAAGAGCCGCCACAGCTGCAGCCAGCGGCGGTTCCGTTTTCCTGGAAGAGTCCAATGCACGCCAGCCGCATTCCTTCTCTTCTTACAGACGCCCCCGCCGCGTGTCTGCAGCAGCCGCTTCTAGCAAACGCGTCCGCGTGTCCCTCCGAGTCGAGCAAGACAACGAAGCAGCGTGAAAGAGCAAGCAACAGCAGCGACACGAACGAGGGGGCAGGTTCAAAGTCGTGCTCGGGCCGTCCGCGAGTTCGTCATGAAACGGTCGACCACCACACGCGCCTAAGAAAAAAAAAAGAATTAAAAGAACAAAGTGAAAAAAAAAAATCCCTTCAAGAATGCGCCAAGAGCAGGCAGCAGACTTCACCAGAGCGGATTATATGATCCGCGAGGTCGCCCGCGCCGTTACACGGGGGGAGGGGGGCTCCTTCTCCCAACTCGCAGCGTCCAAAATGGCGAGCCACCGCTCCACACGTGTATAGAGGGACGCCGGGATGATTCAGTGGAAGAAAAAGAAACAGGTTGGCGGCGGTTACCCCTCGAGCCACGCGCGCCGCAAGTCGGGCGACGAACGGTGTCGTGCGTTGTCGAAACCTTTTTATAACTTGGCGCCGAACGCGGAATTTCCTCATCAACGACTCGCTGGCGAGAAAGACGCACGATTTGGCGCCGAGAAGTCGACTTCTAACTCCAACTTCTTTTTTTCTGCCTTCTCAAACTTGAGCTGTTATCGTGAAACCTTAGATCTATCTAAACGAAAGTTCAGCGTTGACCTGTTGGAGGGAGAGGCCATTCTTGTACTAAACTTAGTTTCAATGCTTTAGCGACAAGAAAGATGAGCCACTACGGTCACCTGATTCGAAATGCCTCCATTGAAAGTGTGCATGAAACTATACAATTATCACTGGTACGGCAACAGCGATGTCTTAAGATACGTGATCACCTCGAACGAAATGCACAGAAGAGCCCGTCTTACAGAGGAACAACCAGAGAAGGAATTCGCATGCTTAAGTTGCCAGGTGGATTGCGACAGTAGGGGAGCATCTATCTGGGTAGATTTTAACAGGTTGCCAGCAAGCATTAAGCGCGAGGACTCGCAATTCAGCCTTGATATTCGGTACGGCTTCCTTTCGTCTAATAGCTCAGGTTTCTTTCCCAATTCTCTTTTATCTCAGGCATTCGTGTCAGGATCATTACGAAATTACGATTTCCTCACAACTAGATCGCATGCGCAGCGTCGGTGCTTTCCTACGCGCCTCCTCATAGAAAAGGACTACCGAGCGCCCATCCTTCGCTCGCGCCGGAGGTAGCGATTATGAAACGATGAGTGCATCTACTCGGGAACACGCTGCGCAACGGACAGCTCCCCGAGCAACAAGTGGGTCTTGTATTGAGACCCGCTGCTCGCCGACTGCCACTTCGAATGCACGCATCTAACGCAACAGCAGTCGGGGACACGCGCGAAGCGCCGCCTCGTGACGTCCACAAGCAGCGGGTGGCCAAATGCTGATGCGCGCGCGCACACACACACACTACAGTGCGCGCAGTGCACATTAAAGCCGGCACGCGTCGCGAGCGCGGAAGGAAGCGGCGACCGACTGTCACGCAGGCGAGCAGCGTTGCGCATACGGAAGTGTACACACGCGATCGCTGATTTGGCTTCCGATCGGGACAGAGTCGAAGTCACGCGCCTACCCCGGCTTATCGGGAGGGCCATCGCTGTCGGGGCGGAAGCGCCCGCTCGTGCGATGCTGCTCTGGATCGTGAGGAAGAGATGACGCGCGGAGCAGGGCTGACCGGGGGGGTGGGGGCGACGTCGTGAGCGGTATGCGACGCCGCGCGGTGACTAGTTGTCGTCACGCGACGCTCAGAGCGCGCATTCGTGTACGAATCCGCGCAGATGCGCGTCGCGTTTCGTTCGCGCATGCAAAAACAGGAGGAAAACTGTTACGCAGTGAAGGCGTTACGACAGCGCACCACTGCGCTGCTGCAGCTACGGTTGACGAAGGCGTAGAGATGAAGAAAAGAAGATAACACAACGTTTTGAGGTACCTTGTGTCAAGAAAAATCACCTGGTGTTTGCTTCTCCTAAATGCCAATTGATCTTGAATTGTGTTAGTCTAGTCTATTAATGATACGTCCCACTTGCTATAGCCTCCACGTAGAAGAAGGGATAACTTTCTAGTGCCCTTTGATGAGCCTTTCAGAGCGCTAAGCTTTCGTCTTGCTACCTTTTTCGGTGAGTGCACATTATCAAGTAAGGTCGCGATTTTAATTGTAAACCAAGCTCTGGAAAAGAGGTACCACCGTCTATCTGAGTTTCCAGAAGACCGCTTCAATTCCCATGGGAATGTCAGGTAGTGTGAACGCCGAATCAGACCTATAGCTATGCTGTTTGGCTGTAAACGTCGAGCCATCTGCGGGTATATATATAGCTAGCGCAGCAATTAAAGCTATCACGTGTATTAAACAGCAGTGATATAGACGCCAAAACAGCATTCCTGCAGCCCCAGGGCGTATAAATACTTGCGCACGTTTTTAAAAATTTGATCGAAAGACTACAGAGCCAGTGCCCCAACTGCGCGCAAATTAATTTTTCTCCTAATTCCCCGTTTCCAGATTCCTAAATACCTTGCATGCAAGCACGGTAGAGAGAGGGTATGCAGACGGTTTTTTGGCACTCACAAAGTGAACAAGAGAGGGGAAAGCACCAGGGTGAAGCTTGCCAACGTTTCGACAAGAGGAACGTTGGCAAGCACCTTGAGGCCAATTCCCCTCCATTGTTAACTTCGTGAGTTTCATGCAAGCAGAGGTTTATTAGAGGATTTTTTCATTTTTTGAATAATGAAAGCACATATTGAATACTTGGTTCAAGAAAAATAAATCGGTACTTCCACAGCTCAATAAACGTTTTTGGCACGAAACTAGCGGAGCCACACACAAACTTCACTCACGATGCATTCGCGCGGTGCACGAGGAATCACCGCGCCAGCATCTCTTCCAGCTAATCTTGCGAAACTCCCCGCCAACAATGGTTTGATCGAAAAAAAAAAAAAACTATAGTTCGGTCGTACCATATCTCCACATTCGGCTATGTGGCGCAAAGCATCTTTCCCTGAAGTCCGGAACGCGAAGGGTTTTCACAACCAGTTTATAAATGACAGCGGTCTCGCACTTTCCCCCGCATGTTGAGAGAACGCGTTCAATTTCTGCAGCCTGATTGCGAAAAACTGCGAAAATTTCAGCCCACTGTAAACACCAATTACGCCTATATCGGAGTAAAAAAGGGAGAAAGCCGTCCTCTATAGCGCACTTCCTTTTATAAAAGGCAGCGCAATAGAAAAGGCGTACTCTCTTTTTAGAGTGAGGCCTTTCTGTTTAGAGTGAGGCCTGTAACCTCCAATCTGACGCAGCCGGACTCTCTAGACCGAGGTTAGCCATCAGCCAAGGAAAAAACAGCGGGTAGGGTTGTACTTATGACAATCGTTAGCAGCCTGTCACGGGATTCTTGCCTGGCCCTTCTCGAAATAAAAATGATAACAATATATCCAGGTTGAAAAGCGAATCACTTTATCAGTTATTTGACACCCTTGTGGTTTTACTCTCGCACAATAAGGTTGACTCCACCTAGAACAGACGCCAAAACGAACCGATGATGAACGAGAACGCAGCTCCAAGTACAAAAAGAGCGCTAAGAAACACTTAAAAAGGACGGACACGCAAAAAAGAAGCGAATATGACATTTCCCGGCTCTTAATTTCGTCACAGAAAAAGCTCGTACAGGGAGTGTTCATTTACCACGCTGCAACTGAAGAACAAGCAAGCAAAAATGTGATGGACGGAGAACAGACGATAAAAAGAGACAAGAAGAAAACGGAAAACCCACAGCCGTTCATACGCGATTGAATCCTAGGCAGAGATGCACTTTTCGCTAACGCAAGCCATCTTAGGGCTAGAACATGAACGAAGTACAAAACAGCGCCGATGCAGCGCCGGAGCGGTCGACCACCCTGGCTCCATGGATAAACAAGAGCCAGCCGAATGAAAAACTGCCCGCGCGCTGCACGCTGACAGCAACGCCATAACAAACACCGAAAAGGGTGAAAGAGGGGGAGGGGGGACGTTGACAAATTGAGTGACTATAGCATAACCAAAGAGGAAAAGAGAGCTGTCACGAAAGACGGAGACATCTGATATATGGGACGCCGATGGCGCGCAGTAAACGCACAAAACTGCTGCGCCTCTGCGCTTCATTAGGACGCCAGGAAAATAAATGTAGAACGAACAAATAAAAAAATTGCACAAAGAGATAAAGAGTAGAGAGAGAGCGTACACAGGGGCAGCACTGCTCCAGTTCGAAACTTCGCAGGAAAGCCCGCGAGACGCCAACCGTATCGAAACAGACCGGTCTCGCACGTTTTCCAGGAGCCTTCGCAAAACTTGAAGGATCATTTCACCCTTTCTCCTCCTTTACTTTTTTGTTTTCTTTCTGCGAAGATGAACGTGGGAACGCTCGCTTCGCTTGCGAAATCTGCCTAGCTTGCATCCCACGGCACTCTTTGGGACGCGCCAACTTGCAAAAGAAAAGGGGGGGGGGGGGGGGGGGGGGGGGGGACCCTGACCACTCGGCGTACGCTCGCGCCTATCGTTGCGGCACTGTGGCGCGCGTTGAACCGTTTTACTTCCAAATGACACGCACGAGGAGCGCGGGCATCGGCGCCGCATAAAAGCAGCCAACCGAGACCGCGAGGTCAGGGAGAAATGTAGAACACGTAAAGCAGCGAAGGATTATTCCACTCTCTGGCGACATGGATTTTCCGGCCCGGCCAGACTCGTCAAGAAAAGAATTAGAAAAAACGATTCTGGAAGCTCTTGGCCCCGAAACTGAGGGACCAGGTCCGTCGCCGACGCGGGAACCCCGTGACACAAGAATGTAAACCATTCGCGTGATTATTATTTTTCCGTTTATTGTTATTGTTGTCATTATATTCGTCGTGCTTGTTGTTCGCACGCAAGAAATGCGATACAATGCTGAGAAAACATTGCATGCGGCAAGCACTCGTAAAAAAAACAAAAAAAAAATACGTGGCAAAACGTTCAATGAACGCCGGGACCGCTCGTGACGTCATGAATGCCTCAACGGCGCGCCATTCATCGCGCCCACCATGTGCGCACTGTGTGCAGGCGGTGAAATGCGGACCACATAAATGTAGGGCTTCGCGCAACGGTCTTCTGGTCCGTCAACATATACGGCGTTCAGGAAGACATCAACTCAAACTGGCTACTCAATGTCAATAGGCGTCCTGTCGAAAATCTGCTGAAAATTGGCGTTTGTTTCTTTAGGTAGTAAGGGAGTGACTACTCACTCACAACCAACCAAACGCAGCCATACGGCTACAAAGGAAAGCTATACAGCTTTCTCAGAAACTTCGTCAGAAAATCCGTCCCTGGTCCGGGGTTCGAACCCGGGACCACCGCTTCACCGGAGCAGTCGCTCTACCAACTGAGCTAACCGGGACAGCAAGCTTATGGTAGGGCGAGAGCGAATTGATCAATAACTCGGAACAGTGTTGGTCAACCCATCCCCTACTCTGCACACACACACACACAGCAGACCCGCACACCCACGAGTCATCCACGCACTATACAGTGTTCGAGGGATGCGAGAAAGACGATGCGTGCTCGCCCATTTCCGCGGACACAACCTCGAACAAATATTCGCATTTTCTTTTCCCACGGCCTTGCGGAGAACGCGGGCCTGCGTCAGACATGAACGCAACTGCTGACCGTGCGGCATAGACAACACCATCATCGAATAATGACGCAGCGGCGGACGCCCGCTGCGGGGGCAGCAGGAAGACAATGGCGGCGTAGCAATTCAAAGCAGAGCACGAACGGGCGGTGGGTTGCAGAGGTGGGGGATGCATGCACGGAAAGGGGCAGCAGAGGGCAGACCAGCGCGCGTCGCTTCTTCCCACACACCTCCCCGACACTGGCGGCGGCGGAGCGCGAAAGAGCTGCAGCCAAACGAGTTAACAACGCGCGCGGGGTCAGCCCGAGCAAGTTCACATCACCGTCGCGGGCTGCCTGGAGGAAGGAAACGGCCGGTTGTTTCTCAGGCGACTCACGTTAGACTCACGAGGCGGGCTGGGCCTTCGGGTTCTTTCATTCTGAGCGGCCGCCAAGCGAACAGCCGCACAAAAAATTGCAAAGTGCATAGTTCTGCATTCAGAAACACGCGACAGCTCTTTTAATGATCGTATGAATTTCCAGGGACCCATAGATCATTTTTTTTAAGGCGCAAATTTTGTCACTGTGACCTCCGATATGCGCTGTGTCAAGGCAATAAACACGTAAGCAACAGCATCGTCTCCTACTCCTGCTTGATATTCTTAAAAGCTTTAAGTTAGGGCAGTCATATGAGCAACAACTAGAAAGTTTCTGTGCTAACATCCCAGCGTTTACATGCGGCTTGCACACAAAAACCGAAATTAAAATCTTCCACAGACTGAACTTTCAAGGTGACCTGCTTCACGAATGAAGCATAACTATTATTATTTTTTCTCTTATGTCTTTCAGCGCGGCATAGTCATACGAGACACCTTGGAATGCTGGCAACGAAATATGTGGTTGTGGGGACACACTTCGCAGAATGACGATCGACCAGTGACCGCGGTTACAGAGTGAGAGGCGATCAAACCATGCCAAAGGTTGCCGCGAACCTCCGTATACGGAGACGGCGTGATTTGTCGCCAGGTTCCGCAGCCAGTTCGACATAGCCGGAGCTGAAATGCTCGTATTTCGCGTATTTCAGTGCGCGCTTTGCGTCGACCCGTTCGTAAGTAACTTAAAGGTGTACCTCTAAGCTCGCGCGCTGTGCGGATAGCACGTTGCAACGGGAAGAAACCGCTAATCGAAAAAAGCAAGCAAATACGAGTGCGAATGAACAAATTGTCTTTCTTTCCTTGGGCAGCACCGTGACTGCGAAACTAGCTGAAGCACACCACCTTCGAACGAGGCGCATTCGTCCCCCAAAAATGGACAGACGATTACGACAGTCGGTCATGCGAAATTTGAGCGCAGCTCTTCACCCCTCCGGGATCCTCCCGTGGCAGGTGGCATTTCGTACTACTACTGCCTGCGAACACGCCACCTGCTAGGTGACGTGTTAAGCCGACTACACCGACGACGACGACGTGGAACGGGTGTCTAAAAGCCGCTCTCTAAAACCAGGACAAAAATATCCTCCCTACACCCGACAGCAGGTAATTAACTATATGCAACACAGGCAACGTTCCTGTCAGCACTGAGTTACAATATATCCCGCGCGAAAACTCGGCCGTACACAGCCGGAACGTATGCCCACGCAGCATCGCAGTATGTATGACAGCACACAGCTGCTGTGGCCATGTAGTGCGGCAACCGCGGTTCGCCGACTAGCCGTGAACCTCACAGCAACGACGATGTACACGTCTGTCGTTTACGAACCCCATAATGAAGTAACCTCTACAAGCGAATAGCCGAACATACCTCATCACCTCAGTATATGTCATGCGTGCACATGAAGCCGCGAACACTGCAGTGCAGTGCCTACTCCAGAAACGAACCGTCCCAGCTGCACGCGCAACGGACCCCGCCATCTTGGAACATGAAGAACGCAGTGAGGACAGAAAAGACGCATACGACGGCAGAGAAGAGGAACGTACACAGACGCAGCGCTGTATCCGTGTACACACAGCGCGCAGAACTGTGTCTGTGTACGTTCCTTTTTTCTGAACTCATACTTTTTCGCACTACGTTCCTCACGTTCCAAAACGCACCAACGTGCCCAGGTATCTACTCCGCCGTTTTGATAACGAGGGATCGGTGAAGCACACTTCCTGCGCAAGGCACAAACCAAAACCCTTCTAAAGATCCCTGCTAGGCTATACCTCTTTGGAATACAATCGGATATTCTTCTTGCTTCGACTGGCCAACCCGATCAGTTCCAGTGTCCAGCCCAGCCTCAATTTCCTCGCCCCAACGTGGGCGCTTGTCTTGGGTCGAACCACCAGGAAGACCAGCTACCTTGATCCATCGTGTCATCCACATCATAATCGGAGGAAATCAGCTTACACCGATGGTCTCGGCTTCCCTCCTCGTAGTGTGGTTAATTGGAAATACTCCCTCTCCGTGTACGCCAACGCACAAAATCTTGAAAGTTCGCTCAGAAACACTTATTGTTCCGAGGGCACACAAGCTTTCTCCTAGTTTCGTTGCTCGCCTTCTGTGAGGTGAACAGCTTGCAAAAGTGCCTTTGGCTCCACCTCTTTGCTCGCTGGCTAAGTTGCCCTTACACCATTAATGTTTATTTGTGTACAACACTGGCAATCTTATCGAGTGTCCCGGAAGACGTTACTGATTTTTTTTCTCTTTGAGTTACGGACAGAAATTGGCACAGCCACAAGACTTCCTCTGAACAGCTCAAGACGGCTACGCTGCACCAGTCGAAGTACACTGTACAGTGTTCTACAGGCGTAGCCCATTATACCAGCACCGTACCCGGAGCACCGATGCATTTATCGACGATAGGACATCCCCACCAGCTGCGCCACTGAAAGAGGCGTCAGAGAGTTGCCGCAGGGTATCCAGATCCAGGTGGTCGATCTGGCCACGCTCGCTCAAAAGGGGATCCTCTCGTCTACTAAGCCACCGGGCGCGCACATCCTCCACGCTTCATCGCACCTTCATCGGCGCGCAAACTTAACGGCAACCCGGCAGGCTCAAAAGGCTTCCGAGATGCTATACACAGCATCGGCGGGGGTGGCAACTAACGAAGGCAATAAAAAAGGAAAAGCGCAAGCCTATACAAGACACAAACCAGCGGCTCATCGAGAATGGCTCACGGCGTGTGTGCGTGTGTATGAGCGCGCGGGCGCAGTATATATACCGCGCGGCTAATAAGGCGGCCCGCGGCGGCCACTTGCCGACCGACCGACCGTGAAGCAGTAGTGGAAGCCGGTTGCGTGCCGCCCACTTGGCCCGTTAATTCTCTTCCTTCTTCTTGTCCACGGAGCACCGCGTGGCGCCCCGCCGTCCGACCGCTCGAGCAACCGCGCTTGCTTCGTCTGAGCGCCCCCCCCCCCGCTCGCGGCCCCCCTCCCCCCCCAAGCTCTGTCGCGCCCACCCGCTGTTCGCGAGCTAAAGTTCAGGCTGCTGTCTCTACTGAACAGTGCGCTGCAGGGATCCACCGCTAATTGGACTAAAGCGGCGTCTAGAAGAGTTGTTTCTGGACTCCCCGAGGTTAGGTGCTGAGCCGTTACTACTTGTATTGCGTAGGTTTAAGAAACTACCTAGCCTTTTCTTACATTTTTTTTTTCTTTTTACGCTGCAGACGCCAGAAGCGTTAACAATGACGTAAGAATTGTGGGGAATTTTTTCTCATTTGTTTCCAGGACCCCATTATGCTCATAACAGTGTGGGTTCGTTATTTTGCGGCTAGAAGCATGCGCTCACAGAACATACGCGCAGGCCGAGAGGTATCAAAGTATCAAAGAACGCTGCAAGTTTCAAAATCTGGGAAAGTAAATCACACCATAACAAAAGTAGAAAGCTCCATAAGCGAACTTATCACGGCTGGATGTTGTTAACTGTTACAATTTCGCGGTCTTATAGAGGCCTAAAGCTGTTCATAAAAAGAACACTTCATACGACTGATGGAGTCTGTCACGCCTTTCGGTTAATGACGTGGCCTGAATAAACTGTTCACCCCCTTAACTAGTCAATGGTTCATACAAGTCGCGTCCATCGGTCTCTGGTTCTAGACGTTTGGGTCCCACTTTAAGTGAAAGTGAATATAAAAAGGCAGGTGGTGAAATTTAAGTAGCCTACGCACTAAAAATATCAACAAGAGGCAAAGGTGCTGCTTACCGTCAGGATCAACGAGCTGCTCATACGACGGTCCAGCCCAAAGAACCACCAGCGAGGACAACTTATTTTGCATCATCTTGATACAAACTTGGGCACAGATCACCAAACACAATTCAGACGCAGTTCGTCCGCACAGGTTTCAGCGTGGCTGCCCTTGGCAGAAAAACACAGCACAGGTTATGGGAAACTGTGCCCAGCCGAAGGCCAATGGCGGCTATTTCCTCTTCAAAGACACCGTCGAATACGAGGGAAGACGCTGTAACGCAGGGTATCCATTTCGACTTCCTCTTCGCCAAACGAGGTGCACGTCGCGAGCTGTCCTGGAGGGTTTCTCTCCTTAAAGGCCACTTAAGTGAGAAAGGAAAGGCGACACTTTTGCGATCAACTAAGTCTTAGATCACAAGGGACGTCTTGAAACGCTTAGCAACTTTACAAAGCGAAGGCTGGTCAGGAGTGTCATCAATTGCTAAGACGGATGACCGACCGAACGAAATTATATCGATCCCAGTCCAAGACAACCGCGAACGTTGGCCTAACTCGCCGCGAACACCAAGCCCCGGTTTTGGTTTCTCGACTTTCCGAAAGAAGATCGGGATGCCCGAAACAAGGCCGAACTCAGCGGGGCACCGAGTGCTTTGAGATTCACGCTTCTTCGTCACAGTGGAAGCCCGACGGAGCGTCAGCACGAGGATCGCGATATCGAAGACGGAGCGACGCCGTTGTCGGCACGGAAGATCGCGGAGCGCAACGGCGGAGGAGCGGCTCGCACCATCGTACAGCAAGAACGCGCAACTGGTTTCTGTTCGTCGCCCCGGGACTGGCCCCTCGCACGCCGGCCTCCTGAAACGTGCCACGCGGAGGGAGAGGAGGTGGAAAGATGGAGCGGAGAGGAGACAAGCGTGGGGAGGGGAGGAGAGAGAGAGAGACACTTGGAACACACACGCGTCAAGTGTGGAGGGCAACCATTCCGGCTCAAAAAGGTAGGAGACCTGCCCAAGTAGCGAGGGAGAGACAACGATGTACGACGGGTAGAGAGAAGCCACACGGCTGGTAAAGAGAGTTCACTGAAGCCGAGCCAGCTGTGAGGCATCTACACTGCATAAAAAAAACTGTATAGTGACACTGTATGCTGCAATGAATTGAAATTAATTTCGCAACAAGGAAAACAGGGCAGGAATACCAGAGAGAAAGCTGTTGGTGCAGCTTTA
The DNA here is from genome assembly GCF_055824585.1 of Amblyomma mixtum. Lineage (NCBI taxonomy): Eukaryota > Metazoa > Arthropoda > Arachnida > Ixodida > Ixodidae > Amblyomma > Amblyomma mixtum. The sequence continues at coordinate 14,781,066 of NC_143013.1, forward strand.
AAGGGCAACTGGAGCGGTTTTAGAATTCGATGAGTTTAAGGTTGCCGTGCCAGCCGCGGTGGTTCAGTGGTTACGGCGTTCGGCTGCTGACCCGAAAGACGCGGATTCGATCCTGGCCGCAGCGGCTGAATTTCGATGAAAGCGAAATTCTAGAGGCCCTTGTGCTGTGCGATGTCAGCGCACGTTAAAGAACCCCAGTTGGTCGAAATTTCCGGAGCCCTTCACTACGGCGTCCCTCATAGCCCGAGTTACTTTGGGACGTTAAACCCTAATAAACCAAACCAGTTTAAGGTTGCCGAATGTGCAAAATGTGCAGGTAAAGCCTGCGAAATCGTTTTGCTCTAGTGCTTGAAATGTTGGCGTAATCGCCGAATAAAGTCGTCGTCGGCGTTCAGGCTTCTCTGCAGTGCATAGCGACGCGCAGAGGTGCCGGTATTGACGTCACATACGACGGCACTACGTTTCCAGCGAAGAAACGGTTATTCAATGGAAGAAAACCGATGCCATCGAAGGTGAAGCTCACGATGCATTGTTTGGCGCCACCTGACAACGCACAGCAGCATGCAGGGGAAGGCAGCGGACATCTGAAATTTTGACGATAATGACCTCACTGCCGAGTTTCCTCGCACTCTTTCAACGTAGTGAGGAGAAGCCTAAACATCGTCGTGGTTTTAATCGACGATTATGACACCAATTAAAACGCTAGTGCAAAATTACTTTTCATGCTTTACCTAGAAGCTTGATAGATTCAAATTCTTGAATAACCTCAAGTTTTAAAGGGCCCCTGCCCACCCCATGGTCCCAAACAATCTCTACCTCACTTTGAGCGAGCCTCCTCTCCTTCCATTCCCTCCTCGAAATTTTTCTCTCCCGCCCCTCGTCGAGTAGGCTCGGCAAGGCAAAATCACCCCTTCCTTCTCCGGTGTAAGCCGGAGGCGTGGTGTCTGTGGAGTGCGTCACAGGGCGACGTCATGGCCCCGCCTTCAATAGAATTCTTTTCTTGGTTTTTGCATTTTCTCCGCACACTGAACGATCGAGAGGCGCGATCGGCTCGACCACCTAGACTTGTTAGCGAGCGCATCCTTTCATACATCTGTTTGTCATTCCCAGTTAACGAGCCACCTTTTCATTTTCTTTTAGGCCTCCCCACCGTTTCACGAGCGGAGGGGCGGAAGTCGGTTGTGTTCGAAACACACGGCGAAGCGCGGACCCGGCAACCGCCCGTTGCTCTTCTCCATGCGTCTTTGTGTTCTGTGTGTTTGTGTCTTTTCTCCGCTCCAAAGCATATGTCATTCATTGGAGTCAAGGCGTACGCAAGATGCACGAAAGATAAGCGGTGTGTGTGCGGAGCGGTCAAGTGGGCGAGCGAGGGAAAGGCTCTGCTGCACTAGTAATTAAAACCTTGTTTTGGGGGGCTTGCATAGAAGAAAAAAATCTGAGAAGGGAGCGCGTACGCAGAGCGTCTCGTGAGGTGATCACGGCGGGGGGAGGGGGGGGGGGGGCGAACCAACTCCCTCAGTTTTACTATTTTTTACTTTTTATGGCAAGGGTTCAAGGCTGTCGCCGCACGCTCCCTCCGGAGTTTTTTTTTTTTTTTGTTCCTTCATGCGGGTTTGTAGGCATGAGCCAGAACAGAAGGCGCTGCGGAAAGCGTTGTGCAGACGACGCGACGCCAAGGCTACGCCCAATCTTCTCCCGTCAGTCAGAACGATGCACCAATGGAGTGCCTTCAGCGAAAGTAACCCCCCATGACGTCAACGGGGTTCAGAGTAGTGGGCCGGGCCCGTTTTAGAGCGCAGCTCTTTGGCGTCCGTTCCTGTGTTTCGCGTCGTCGTCGGCGTCGGCCTCGTAACCAGCTCCGCCCCCCTTTCATCCGCAGCTGGGGTTGACTCACTATCGGCGTCAGCGGCATCAGTCAGTCGCTGCTATCTCTTCCCTCCTCCCTTTATCGTGCTGTCCGCTTGCTGCGCGCGCTTCTGCCCCCATCGTTTGCCGCTGGGTGTACACGCCGCCCCCCCCTCCCCCCTCTTCCTGCGAGTCTCCGGTTGTCAAAGCGCCGGCTCGAACTTAATTCCTTTCTTCGCTCCTCCTCCAATGCAACCCCTGTGCGGTGGCAATCAGAGAGCCAGATCGGTGGCGGCGGATCTGTATATGTGCACCGCCCGAGCCGAAATTGCCCCTGCCGTTCGCCCTGTGCGGCGGCAATCAGAGAGCCAGATCGGTGGCGGCGGATCTGTATGTGTGCACCGCCCGAGCCGAAATTGCCGCTGCCGTTCGCCACTGCGAAATTATCTGCCAGTTCTTTCTGAGCCATGAGCGAGACGACCGATGGAAGTCCTCCGTCTGCTAAAAAAAAAAGTTCTGTGATAGCGCATACATGTGTTGCTCGATTTCTTTGCCTCAATCTATCGAAAAGGTGAAACAGCTTATTTGCTGCGCTCAAATTTCGCATTAGGAAGTAACGTAATCGTCGGTAATTTTTTTGTTGAAGGAAAGAACGAGCGGGCTTTGATTTGAATTTTCGCAGCTTTTCGGGGCGCGCATGGCTCTAGTATTTTGCAGAGGTTATCTTCGATGCCTCATCTATGCAGTGGGCTTGTTTTTCAAAGATGTCCGGACCCTGGGCAGTGGCCCTTTAAGATCACGGCCATTCTAGACAACGCTACAGCACCTACAGGAGACAGCCTCAAGCGTAACTGCAGCGCGGCCCACGGCTCTATCCAGCACCATTAAATATCAAGATTCTCCACACGAAAAAAGAAAAACAGAAAAAAAATGTCCGTGGCCACGGGCTGTACTTTTCTTTGAGCCACAACTCAATTCACAAATGACAGCTCAGCGACCCAATAGCAGATAAACAAGAAATTATCAGTGGAATCACCTACGAGCTCAGACTGTAACAATAGTCAACTAAAGTTTGCCCACAAGGTGAGCCTTAACTGCGCTCTCAGCATACGCACAGATAAAAACCAACCAGCCTTGCAGGGTTTTTAAGCCTGCTACCGTACATTATACACTACACATATCCAACCAATGCGCCCAGTCAATTTCCAGGCCTGGAATCCTCGATTTGCCCTTGCACGCAACCGCGTAGGGGAATGAAAGAGCGCAACAAGACAAGTGAGTTGTGAAGTTCGCTGAACTTTCTGATGCGCCGTTCAGTCTCCAGCCCAGAGTGTACAGCGCGAGGTAGCTACTTTGAGATGTGCACCTGTCCCCGGTCGGAGGGTTACCAAATTCGTGGAATCGCGGACGCACGACGGAAGCTCGGTGGCTGCTCTATTGGAGCAGCCACAGAGCCTCCGTCGTGCGTCGTTTTGCGCGGTTGCAATATGCACTCCATTGACAACCACCAACTAGCCCGCCTTCACTTGTTACATGTGCTATTGGAGCGCTCGTTCCGTCTCCGTCTTGCCATCATATACCACAGATGCCTTTCCAGCACGTAGCTTTGTACAGTGTTTGAATGCCTGCAGTCGTCATTTTGTGGTCAGTGGACTTTTTTTTTTCTTTAGCCTTCTCATTTCTCTACGTGTGAGTCATTCGATCCGCTCGTATACATACGAGGGTAATGTTAGGAGAAGGTAAGTGACGCCAACCAAGTAAAATACAGGAAAAACACGACGTTTCGGGACCGGCTCGGCCCCTTCTTCACGGTGTGACTACGGGCGAGCGCAGCTTGGCTTTTTAAGCCCCTGTGTGGAGGACCTGCGGGTCAATGGCCGCAGCCCATGGACGTAGGATGAGGGGAGAGTCCCCAGGGAACGATTAACATTCTCTCGTGTTTGCTGTATGTGCCACGACTCGAGTAGAAGCCTCCTGCGTGGGTTAGCTTCCGTTTCCAATACAATGGTGCTGTCGAAGTCAATTGGGTGGTCACACCCTTCACAGTGTTCGGCCACGGCGCTGCGTTGACGATTCATGTGACGGACGTCCGCTTTGTGTTGGTTCATCCTTTCCGCGAAGTTCTTCGTTTCCCCTATGTACGACGCCGGGCAGACGGAACACGGAATTTTGTACACGACGCCCTGGGCCTTTTCTCTGGGCTGCCGGTTTTTTGGGCGGGGGAGAAGGCGACCGATAGTGCTGGTCGGTTTGTGCGTTGTCAGCACCCCTTCTTTTCCGAGAATGCGACCGAGCGTCTCGCTCACGCCTCTCACGTAGGGGATGCAAACACGTTTCCGCTTCTGGCATGCGTCTGAGGAAATAATAGACCGGATTTTGTTTTGCCTTTCTTGCTTCCTGATAATGCGCCGGATGAATGAGCTTGGGTAGCCGTTCTTTTGGAGGTCAGAAATGACTCGGTTCTTCTCCTTCCTTTTATCTTCACTTGAGGAACATATGGAGTCGGCTCTCTTCAGTAATGACGTCACGACAGATGCTTTGTGCGGGATGGGATGGTTCGAATCGAAATGTAGGTACCGTCCTGTGTGGGTTGGCTTCCTGTGCACCGAGGACTGCAGGCCTTTGTCGTGCCTTGTAAGTAGGACATCCAGAAAAGGCAGGCTGCCCTGCTGTTCATGTTCAACAGTAAATTGTATGGCCGGTTCAACTGAATTTAGATGACTCTGGAGGTTTTCTATCTCTGAGGTTTTCACCACATAAAAGCAGTCGTCTACATAACGGAGGAATAACTTTGGCTTGGGATTAAAGGAGGAGAGGGCCCGGCTTTCGACGTCTTCCATGGTTAGGTTAGCCACTGTGACTGAAATTGATGCCCCCATAGCAGTTCCGGTTGTTTGCTTGAAAAATTCTCCGTTGTAGGTGAAAAAGGTACTGCGCAGACAGAGGTCGAGAACGCGACATACCTCATCGACGTTGAGTGGAGTTCTCTCGTGCAGCGTTTGGTCGTTTTCGAGTGCGCGGCGAGCAACGGACACAGCAAGGGGAACCGGTACGCAGGTAAATCCCGAGGGTAATCCCAAAAGTAAGGTCTCCAAAGGTCTGCGGCCGCAGGAAAACTATTTGCGTGGCTGCTCGCGATACTGCTGTGTTCATTGTTCCCCGTCTTTCAAACAAGCCATGACTCAACGCGAAATGGACTGTCAGCCTTGGCAAGGCAGCCATTTGAAATGGAGCTCCCGTTTGTCGCTACCGCCAGGGATAAAGTTCGCTCAGTTAGTCGATTTTTGAACGCAAAAGGCGTTACACCAATCGAAATTCATCGCCAGCTGACGGAAGTGTACGGAGAGTCGTGCATGCATGTTAAAAACGTCCGCAGCTGGTCACACTGAAATTCACGAGGAAAAAAGAAGCGGGAGACCGTCAATTTCTGAAAGAAAGTCGCGGAGATCGAAGAAATGATGCGGCAAGTTCGGAGGATCACACTCGACGAACTCTGCACTTTGGTTTCTGGCGTTTCTAGAGGCACTATTCATAGGATTTTGACAGCAAAGTTGAAATATCGGAAGACGTGCGCAAGATGGGCTCCGCGAATGCTCACAGACGACCATCAATGGCAACGCGTCGACTCCTGCCGCGAATTTCTTCGGCCTACGGAGATGAGAAGGAGACCTTTTTTGGATTCCATTGTTACGGGTGACGAAACCCGGGCATTCCACTTCACGCCTGAGACCAAACACGAATCACGTGAGTGGCGGAAAAGCGAACACAGTCTGCCGGTCAAAGGCTTCCTCAACGGCATGGCGGCGAGCTGGTATGACATGGGCATACAAAAACTGCCCCAGCGCCTGCAAAAATGCATAGACCGCAAAGACGATTATGTGGAAAAGTACGAGAATAGCCTGCCTTATAAGTGATTTGTAAATTGCTTAAAATAAACGTTCCTTTCGATTTATAAAAGAACTGGAGACCTTAATTTTGGGATGACCCTCATAGCTTATTGTGAGGATGCAGGTGTACGATGGTCGATCGGTACGCGATGCGGCGCCAATGGGTCGTATGGGCTTTGGGTACGCCTGGAGTTGCCAATGAGCGCTTGACCCCTCACCAACACCTTTCTGTTTTTTTGTGTTTTTTTTTTAAATAGAGAACCTTAAGTGATTGTTCCCGAGGTACTCATGTGTCCCGTATGCATGTGTGCGGAAAAGGAAACGTAAAGGAAGGCAGAGGTTCGGAATGCAGTGAATTCAGTGCTGTTTGTATGTGCGCTCGGAGCCCCTCCTTTCCCAAGTATTTGGTTAGCCGATATCCTTTCCCCATTCTTTGATTAGCTGACGGAAACTTTATTTTCCTCTCCCTAACCATCGCCTGGTGAGAAATGTCGCCTGATTGATTATTGGTTGCTGTCCCCGCCAAGGGCGGAGACAAAGGGCTTAAATCGAAGTGCTCTGGGTTAAGCGGGAGCTGATTTCGGCTAATAAATGGTTCAGTCATGCTGTAAATAGTATTCTCCTTGCTCGTTTCTTCTTGTTTGTTTACGTGTAAATAAATAGTTAACCTTCTTTTCCTGCCGTCGAGTAATGTGAATGTTTGCGAGTTCGAATCATGAATCCATCGTGAAACCTGATTTCATCATGAACAAGTGTTTCCTCACGTCGCCACGTGGAGGGGAAACTCAACTTAAGTCAACGCCTTTGAGTGAACGGACCCCATTTGGGCATTCCATAACAAGAAACGCGGGCTGAAGCCTGAAGTGAACTGATGGTAAACGGCGGACAATATACCTGCGATCTGCCGAAAGATGGTTGCGGTGCGGCGCGGTATACATTCCGTTCAAACGCCACCGAAGCGAGACGGTGGTGCCCCTAATTCGAACTTGACCCAACTCTCGGGAATGCCTCGGGCAGATATATAGTTTAGAGGCCGGATATCTGGTTTTGAAGGCGGTAAAACACGACTTTTTTTTTTTCTTCGTTTGATTTCAAGACGCCGTTTGCAATGAACTGACTGTTACACACTCCCGCGTCTATTTTATTTGAGTGTTGGTTAAATTCTGCAAAAACTCAAATATATCAGGAAAAACGAACTATACCTTGCAATATGACCGTATCTGGATCATTATACCCCCTGTAGGCAAAAGTTTATTCCTATCGCGTCTTTCGGATTGTCGGCCCATGCGATGTACTATCAGCGTCAAATGAAACGCGAACAAAACAACTGGAACGCGAGCACAAAAATTCAAGCATATTAGAGGCTAGAGGTGAAATACAGGCGTGGGCTATTAACATTTCAGAAGAGCGGTCTTTTCGGCTTCGATGGGAAAATCAACCGCTCATGTATTTTGCCTCCCTAGTATAATATCTGCGAGTTGTGCTGTTCGCGTTTGAATTGGCGTGTTCGCGTTTCAATTGACGCTGATAGTACAAGGATTCTCCGGCAATCTTTTTCTTTCTATACATTTTCTTTTGCGTCAGATTTTTCGCAACCCCGACAAGGGGTTGATTCTATATATTCTTTCCAATAATGTCAACAGCCGCTCTTCAAATATGTCCAACCATATGTCCGAGGAAATAAGTGTGATTTCAGGACTAAGGCAATCCCCCAAGGATGCTTCGGTAACCTTGGTTTTCACCGAACGACACCCTGCGGCGCGTGTTATGATCATCAGGCTCGTCAGTGAGTGCATTTTGTGTCCTTCCACGTAAGAAGAAACATCGTGATCACGCATTAGGAAAAGTCCTCGGGTGGACTGGGCGGAAACCTCTGCGCTTCCACGGTCATTTACGTAACGCGGACATCCTACCGCAGGCACTTCGTGCCGTGCGACCCCAGTGTCGCGTATCTGTTGACGCCGACTCCACAAGTACGCAGGGAACAGACGCTTCTGGCTAGCTAAATAAATCTCCTTGAGCTGACCGAGCAGCAAAGTTGCTCGAAATTCGCTGCTATACACACGAATCAGCATATGCACCGAATCACTTACATCTCTGTCAACGTCTCAAATGCTCAAGCGTGCTATTATTATTATTATTATTATTATTATTATTATTATTATTATTATTATTATTATTATTATTATTATTATTATTATTATTATTATTATTATTATCAGCCTGACTACGCCCACTGAAGGGCAAAGGCCTCTCCAATGCGGCCACCGTATCCCCGAAAATTTCTTAATCTCCTCCGCCCACCTAACTTTTTTTCCGTCCTCTGCTACGCTTGCCTTCTCATGGAATCCATTCTGTTACCCTTAAGAACCAGCTGATATCTTGCCTCAGCATTACATGCCTTGCCCAAGCCCATTTCTTCCTCTTGATTTCGACTAGGATGTCATTAGCCCTCGTTTTTTCCCACACCCACTCCGGCCACTTCCGATTTTTTAGGGTACACCTACCATTTTTCTTTCCATAGCTCGCTACGTTGTCCTTAACTTAAGCTGAACCCTCTTTGTTAGCCTCCACGTTTCTGCCCCGTTGGTGAGTACCAGTAAGATACAGCTGGTGTATACTTTTCTCTTGAGGGTTCGGTTTGGTTTATTGGGGCTTACATCCAAAAGCGACTCAGGCTATGAGGGACGCCGTAGTGAAGGGCACCGGAAATTTCGACCAGCTGGGGTTCTTTAACGTGCACTGACATCGCACAGTACATGCGCCTCTAGAATTTCGCCTCCATCGAAATTCGATCGCCGCGGCCGGGATCGAACCCACGTCTTTTGGGTCAGCAGCCGAGTGCCATAACCAGTGAGCCACCGCGGCGGCCTTTTCTTTTGAGGGATATCGGTAAACTGCCATTCATGATCTTAGAGAACCTGACATATGCGCTCCACCCCATTCTTATCCTTCTAGTTATTCCCCTCTCACGTCGGATCAGCGGTCACTACCTGCCCTAAGTAGACTTATTCCCTTCCTCGGGACGTATTGCTCAAGCGTGTAATATCCGTTAGATACGAAGCTGGTGACACGGAGCCTCAGCTCCGTGCGTCGAGGCTTCCACGCGCTGGCTCCGGTAAGACTGCGAAGCTAATCGGAACTTAAAGTACCTTCAAGGCCTGTCTCGACGGATTTAGCGACTGTTTTTCGATAAAGAAACCCGCGAGCAAGGTAATTACACCTAAATGAAGGCAGAGTGGGCGCCTCTCAGTATTCCGCGACCGGAAAGGTCGGAGATAGGACAGAGACGAAGTGGGACGATGAGATAGGTTATATAAATATGGGTAGATATATATTATAAGGCGCTATATTACCTTATAAATTATAAAGCGATAGATTACATTGTGTAAAATATTGATAAGGAAAAGCGCCACGTAAGAAGGAACGCAGAGGTAGTGGTAAAATTTGTCTCCTGCCTGTTCGGGGCTTCTTGAGACCCGGAGTCCTGGACATACTATTTAGGCGGAACAATATCTGTTTTGAATTGGGAAAATCTGCGGTGCCTGGAAGGGTTAAAGGCTATTTATATATTTTCGAGCTATATGGAAATTCATCTTTCGCAGGATTAGAAAACGATGAGTGCACAAGTTCGGTATCTGAAGGCAACAGGCTTCAATGAACGCCTGCGGGCTCATACAATATATTTATTCTCCTCGCTCTTTTTCTCTCTTTCTTTCTTTGAAAGGCTCCCTGCTGAAGGTTGTGTTAATCTCCTACACAATTCTACTTTTCACTTCCTGTCTATACACTCACCCTTTAATTATAAGGGGTCGCAAAAAGCGGGCATGCCTGCTCAACGTCCGCCCTGACACTGTTACAACAGTTTCTACTTCTTTTCTTCCCCAATAATTTTATTCGCACTGATAGACAGTAGTGTATGAAAGACAGAACATTTTTAGTTGCCAGTGTGCAGTACGCCGGGACATGAATACGCCGTAGTGACGGCGTTTAATAAAGCGTATCACACCTCCCATCTTGACGGCAGACCCGCTTTCTTCCGGGCTACAAATTTCTGTAGCCGCGACACCGCCAGTTCCCTCGGGGCGACAAAGGACCGCGCAATACTACACAACCCTCGTGTCGATACGAGAAGAATTTCCTTTGCCACGACAGGAATCGCTGTACAGTGGTGAGCAGCCTTGTCTAGAGCGCTTGAGCAGTGCGCACTTGGTAACAAAAACCGAAATTAGAGAGCAGCCCCTCATTACAGGGCAAAGTTTTCGTGCCTGCTTTGTTTACGAGGCTATCTGGCGCTACATCCGTGCAAGCGTTGCAGCTGGACCCTAGAGGCTGCCACAAAATCTGGATTTGTTTGCAAGGAAGTGCACCGCCCGAGCGCTCTAGACAAGGCTGCTCACCACTGTACGTTGGGGAAAGCCTCTGGCATAATGCTAGAATGTGTTCCGTCGCATTTTTCTCCACCCTTAAACGGCCGTTTCCTGCGAGGTAGTCATTTCCCGGCAGCATCGGCACGCACGTCCGACGGCGCGACCCAGTGCCGGTTTCAGTGACCGCTGACTAATCCCCGGACGCGCAGGCGACGAACGGATTGCCCAGGCACGCCCGACGCGCAATTGCCGGGCTCTGTCACGCACGTGCCGAACCATAGGTTAACCGGGTTAAACTCGTTTTCGCGCAAGTTAATAGCCCCCGTAGAGATTGCAAATTCCCAGCATAAAGACAGATGAGTGCATTTACGCGCAGCGCTCCAGCGAAGCAATTTCCTGCACTGCTTTCCGATGATAATGATCACGATGATGATCACCAGATTTGACTGGGGCGTAAGGGCAAATTAGGTAGAGAGCGCCATGGCTATGCGTCTACTATGTTCGGAGTGGGATCAAAAACCCAATTTTCTCGATCCACCCCCAAAAATTCGAGCACCTCGCCAAGGGATCCTAAAGACTGCTACTACTCAAGAATGAAGATGCTTTTCCCCGACGAAAGATTTCCTTCCAGCCAATGGCGTCGGCCGATTCTCAAGAGCTTGCAAGTATGACAATGCAGGGAGTGGCAGATGAAAGGAGATAGTCCTCTCCCTGCACTGCCACACCGCTGCCTGTATTCTCACGCTAACAGCTTCATGAGGATCGGCCGACGCCATTGGATGGAAGGGGTTCCTTCCCCCCCCCCCCCCCCCCCCCCCGCACTGGGGATCTAATCCCGCGCTTCCCGCATGCGAGGCGGATGCTCAAACCATTCCTCTGCTGCGGTCTGCTTCGCGAGGCTAAAGTCGTCGACCACTAGCGATACAGTACTCCACCTCCTCCCCATGCTATACAAGGATGAGAATTATCGCTAAAGGATTTGGGATCCTTGTGAATTATGATCAGACTGTGTGCACTCGGATATTTGTAAATGAGGTTATTTCATCCATTGGCTTTTCTGCGATCGTATCATAAAGGTAAAGTGCCAGTTCGAAATCAAGAACAAACTAGAGACGTACGGTGTTTGCCAAAAGTGATCACGCAATTGGGTTTGCTCCTCAGTCGCACAGCGGAGTCCTTAATGCACGCCTCAAGACCAAAAGGCATTCAAAGGTAAAGACAACGGCTCTCGTTATACCTTACACAGCTTAATTAAAGGATGCCAGACTATGCGGCTAAGAAAAAAGCCCCGTTGACTGGTTACTTTTGAAGGAGACTGTACAAGGAAGCCAAATAAGAGTCACGCACGCACTTTACCCAATGCTCGCAGCAGGACGCAATAAACTCTAAACATGAATACGCCTATATGGGAGTAATAAGGGAGTAAGGTATCATTATGCGAACTCCCTTTGCGGGATGCGGAATCAGCATATCGCTGATTCACTGTGACTAAGACCCTAAGCATGACAGGGCCCGTGCGATTTCTCTAGGGTTGCACCAATAACAGAAACACCGGGCTACGGACGAAAGGAACGAGGAAGTTTGTCGCCCACCGCCTGATTCGTCTACCGTCAGGGTTCAAGGACCGTTGATCTGCATGTGGCGGTGCGGTAATGTTTTGGGAAGGGCGAGGTCATAAACATCGAAGCTGCACTGCCCTCCCCCCCCCCCCCCCCCCCCCTGCCCCTGACACACACGCCTAACAGTCATAGACGTGCAGCATGCGCTATAAAGTTTTGGGGACCACATGTTTGTGAGTCACGCTGCATACGTACCTGTACTGAAAGATGCAAAGGAGAAAGAAGACAAAAGCGACCTGGCTTATTAAAACGGCCGCAAACAACAGCAAGCCTCATCCTCGAAAGAGCTATATTTCAGACCTGCAGCCCCCGAACGCCCCTGCTGGTTCCTGGTAACGTAAGCAGCGCGCCCCAAGTCGCCGGCAGAAGGTCGACGTTACACGCTGCTACAAAAGCGATAAGTAGGCAGTTGCGCCTCGACGGACCAGAAAGTGGCTAAACAATAGCACAGAGCGCACTGAGAGCGTCCAAACGGGAAAGGTTCACTAGATCCTTTTTTTAGTCGAGGCTGTAAAGTTCTTGTTCTATGTTGTTACCTTGTTGCTCTTTTTTAGGGCTAGTTCCGGACAGTTATATTTTTGCTAATCTGAACCGGACCTCTCCAAGCAACAGAGAGAAGGGAGAGGCAGCGCTGCCTGAAGAGCATAGGACTGCTTAGAATCGACCTTTAGCACAAAGAAAAGGCCTGTCTATGCAGCACGCAGTAGGCGGTGATTAATGGCCATCCTCAAATTACACATATCAGAGAGCACAAAGAGCAGCCAGATGCATCATATACATCACTGCATAGTAGAGTCATACGATGGGCTTTAACCGGATGTGTTCATTTGAATACAACCGAATAACGTTATCAAATGTTAGTTTGACTGTGCCGGTGACTTTTATTTTTCCGCGCGTCATTAAACGATGCAACGTTCCTGGATAGTTTAATATACAGTAAATGTCCCACCGTAAACACCAGCGCAGACTAACAGAGACTAACAGATCGCGAACATGGCACAGAACTTCTTCCAAACGAAAAAAATTTAATACGCCTCCACACACACTATCCCTAAAGCCAAACGAGACGCATTCGGGCACGCGAATGTATCTATACGTGTGCATGTGTGTGTGTGCAGGGTCATTTTTTTTAACCTCAACATATTTTTATATTAAAAACCGAGATACGCCGGTGCGCTCCATTGAGCTGGACTGTACACCAAGGCGGGTATTATGTACCTCATATGGATCAATAATTAAACGTTTAATCAATTAAAAGTAGCAAATAAACTTTTAGTTTTTTTAATTTTAGGGGGCAGAGTTATGTTCAGAAATTGATGGCCCTCAACATCGAAGGTAAGCGATGTTTTTAAATCTTGTTAATAGGCAATGTGCGTCAAAATATCGAATGTCAAAAACACTGGTTTGAAAGCTCGTTGAGTTGACTTTTCCGCACCAAATATTTACAAATGGCGTCTCTCGCATTTCATATGCATCAAATACAGGCGTAACTGGTGTATTTGATGGATGTAGAAGGGAGCAACTTTGTTTCGGCGACGATACCATGCGTAGCAACACCATTTTATAATTAGGTAATGCGGGAAAGCCAACTCAACCAGTTTTCAGATGCGTATTTTTGACGCTCGATATTTCGAACCAAATTGCCGACTAAGCAAATTTAAAAACAACGCTCACCTTTGATGCTGACGGCCATCAATTTCGCAATGAAACCTTGCCCCCTAAAACTCAAAAATAAAAAGTTTATTAGTTAATTCAGGTTAATTAATCGTCTAATTATTTATCCACATGACATACATAATGTCCGCATCACTGTACAATCCAGCTGCTCAACAGACCACACCGATGTATCTCTCACAACTTTTAAAATAAAAATCTGCAAAGGTGAGAAAAAAATCACCCATTTCGTAGGCGCGCACGTTTCGAACTCAGCTCGGTTGGAACAAGCGCTCTGCCCTGTCCACATTGTCTGCTCGTCGGTTGTCATCGATAACAGATCACAATTCTTTTATCTAAGAAGTTCACCAACTCGCCCAGTTCTGCAACACAACAGAGGTGCGGATGTGCACACAACGTGATCAGATCCAGCCCTTAATGCCTGGAAGAAGTATGCAGTGCAGTGTAAAGCATGCGGCGAAGTAATCACAGCGAAGTTATGCAATGCGCAAGCGCTGCAAAATGCCGGCAAAAGAGCACCGTTCATGCCCTACACCTACACGGACTGCTTCCGGTTAGCGTTCATATATATCTCTTGGCTTCGGCGATGACACCCAACTCACCCGTCTCCGAACATGTTGCCGGCAGTGACGCACAGTCTTCGGACCGAGTTGCGAAGCTCTCTACAAAGTATGCCGCGGACATTTTCGCAGCGTGCGGTCTAACTTTAGCTACGGCTTCAGCGGACAGTCAACAACACACATTCACACAAACAATTCGTGCCTTTCGACCACAACAAGTAAATCTTTCGGCACTAGCAGATCTCATATCCCAGTCGACACCACGTGCTGTCAGCACCGCAGAGACCGTCACGTGTTTCGACGATCTGAGGTGAGCTCGAAAGAATGAGGCTCGAAATGCAGTGCCGCTTCTTTTTCAACGCACCTGTCGGGCGGGATCGCGCACATGGCGACATGGAACATGCATTCCTTTCCCGTGACGAGTCAAACGTTTCCAGCTGCGTTTTGCACAGCCTCCATAGTAGAACCGTGCACTGTTACGAAAGCTAGAACTGGCGCCGAAGCTATCAGGAAACCTGACTGGCGTATAAATTCCTGCGCGGCTTAGGCAACTAGGCTTAAGTTCGTCTGCGGGCAGCGAAGCAGACGACACCGCGCACACAAATCGTGAGATCAGTCAAAGTGAGAAATGAATAGGTTGCGTGTATACACAAAAGTGTTTCGATACAATTTTCAAGCACAACCATGCTGGCTTTTACAGCGCTGCATACTTTTAACTAAAGCCACAGATCGGGAATGGGAGAGGGGAATGCGACGGTGAGCTCCCAGACAGGCAAGCCTGCATCCGGCGTCCAAGCCACAGTTTCGCATCCTCCGGACTTATGTGCTGCGCAAGGGCCCTTGACTCTCAACTTCACCATCTGAGCATGGTCGTTACTCCAAATAGACGAAAAGCAAAAAAATATATATATAACAAAGCCGCACATGAAGTATTTTTCTCCTGTATCTAAGCCGATGCGCCGGAAATACCATCAGCAGGCGAGAACGGCGGACGACAATAATTTTTCTTTCATGTCTCGAAAAATGTACCGGTTCATAACTTCTCGATCCAGCGTATGAAGTTCTGCATGACACATGCGCAGCATGTGTCATGCCTTACGTGAAACGTAAATATGTTTTTGACTCCTCGGAAAGTTATTGTTCAACATGCAGGTTTTTGCGTGTGTGTGTTTCTTTCTAATTTTCGACTGTCTAGAGTAACTTATGGAATAAATGTCAGCCTCCCCGTGTTTAAACCACACCCGACGGAGCAACAGGTGTGCCTAAGTTTTCAATGGATGAAACTTATGTGCAACATTCTCGGACCAAAATTTTGAATACTGAAAAACTAAGGTACTCGTATAGAAATATTGAAAGCAATGGTCCAGTCTTCCGATATCTAGAAAATCTTTCTTTTATAGAAAATCTATCCTTTACAGTATTTCCATCGCTCGCCTTGAAAAACAAATGGGGAAGGCTTTAGAGGATAGCAAAACAATAACAGAAAAAAAAAATCGAGCCTGCCGAAGGGAGATCTGCGGATAGTAGTAGTAGTAGAATACCTTTATTCAGCCATAATTTACAGGCCGAGCATGTCGACCGCCTGCCGATATACTGATTGTTATAGTGAAATCTTACAATATATGAAAAACTGCCCGCATGAAGTCTTTTCCGGTCAAAAATGATTTTGTCCAGGATTGCAGGGTATGTAGGTTTCCTACGAATTTCCTTGACAATCTTAATTCAATCCAAACTGCCGACCTTCTTTGTCGCAAGAAAATTAGCTGACGCGTAATTGATTACATCCTTGCACGAGTACAAACTTAGATATTTGCGCGACGTGTATTAGAAGAATTCTGACATACACAGGAATAAACCAGACCACACTATTCTAAGCTCAACCTTTTCCTTCGATCCTAAGTCAAGGTCAAACTGTGAGCGCAAGAATGCTTAGACACGAACACTGTCGACTAAAAGAAAATAGATTTCTTCTCCAATTACACTTGTGAAAAGGAAACTTCCGATCGAGCGCACTATGGGAATCTCATTTTTCCGGCAAGGTTCCCTCTTCTTACGACAGGCGTCCCGTATCTACAGCTCCGGGGATTAGATTCGCCGTCCGTTCGCAGTCATCACCAACACCTCCACAGTGCCTCGACAGGTCTTCTATAAACACAAAGGTTAATGGACTCTCCAGAGCTTGCAGGGACAAGTAGAGCTCTTCGCAAGCCCATCACAACGACAACAAACGATGATCGGCCTGGCCAACTGGCCGAGGCAGCAGCTTGGAAGGCTTAGCCATGGCAGATAGGCCGGGGCTGCCAATGAAAACAAACGGGCTGGGCTTTCAACACCACAGATAAGCAGCCGGTAAAGCAGTACACCAAAGACCATCACCAGAATATGGTTATGTAGAAAAAGAAGAACTTCATCAGCTCCAAAAGTGCTTCCATAACAACACGTGCTCGAAGAGGAGGAGGCTAGTGTTTATTTTCAATAGCTCGCGGGGAAGCAAAAATGTGGACAGAAGGAAAAATGTCGAAATAAGAAATATTCTGTGTTTATACATAGTGTATAGTGCCGCCCTTCCTCTATCCTTTCTTACTATCGCTCCTCCCTTTCTTTCGCTCTCACTGTCCTCTCCCTGCCATTTTATTCCCGCTAGAGGCAGCTCAGGTGCTTCAGGCTTCGAACATCTTTTCCTTCCATTGTTACTTTTTTAATAAATAGCCACCACAACAAATAAAATTTTTCACGGGCCCTTTTCGATAACTATTTTTCTTGACGCTCGGGAGGCAACGAATGCACACACACACACGCGCGCGCGCGCGCGCGCGCGCGCGCGCGCGCGCGCACGCACACACACACACACACACACACACACACACACACACACACACACACACACACACACACACACACACACACACACACACACACACACACACACACACACACACACACACACACACACACACACACACACACACACACACACACACACACACACACACACACACACACACACACACACACACACACACACACACACACACACACACACACACACACACACACACACACACACACACACACACACACACACACACACACACACACACACACACACACACACACACACACACACACACACACACACACACACACACACACACACACACACACACACACACACACACACACACACACACACACACACACACACACACACACACACACACACACACACACACACACACACACACACACACACACACACACACACACACACACACACACACACACACACACACACACACACACACACACACACACACACACACACACACACACACACACACACACACACACACACACACACACACACAAACGCCTATGCGTTCTTGTTGAACGCGGCCGCCCCTATAATAAACTAGCCTGTATAGTTTGCGTTTGCACTTGCGTTTGTCTGTGTGTACCATCGGTGCATTTTTTTTTTCGAGCACGCCGTGACCGCTGGGCATCCGCCCGATGCGCGCGAGGAAATGCAAAAAGGCCTTCCAAAGTCCACAAAAAGAGATGCAAAGCGAAACAGTCAGAATACGCGGTTACAACGAGGCCAAAAGTTCCAAGAGCGAAATCAATAAGCATCAAGACACGAAAACAATAAAAAAGGAGCACCAGACTGTCATCAAATAGCTCCGCTCTAACTTACAAACTTCCTTTTCGCACATTCTCGCACACTCATCCGCCTTCTTTTCGCCGTCTTTCATATCCCCCTCCCCCCCTCGCTTCTTCTTTTCGGCGGAGTTCCGCGAGGCTCAAATGACGCGGTCAGGGGCAACCATGAAATATACACTCGCTGACCGAGGCCGCCGCTCGCAAACCAGATTCTCCGAGACCCCGAAGAAGATTTTTCTCGCCAAGAAAGGCGTATTATGCTGAACCACGGCTTCCACGGGAGGGGTTTATACATCTACTTTTTGCGCCTCTCCTTATATATAGACTCCTAGAAAGGGTTTTCCGCCCATTGCACGCTAGAATTCGGCTCCCTTCTTTCCTTCTTTTTTTTTTTCTCCTCTTCATTTTATCTCTGCGAGCTACCGGCCAGGGAGCGGGAACGGCCGCAGCCTGAGGAGGAGCAATCTATCATCTTTCAGCCGGCGCTTCTGCCGCGCCACTGTGTGTCCAAGGGAGGCAGAGGGTGCGCGTCTTCAAAGGGGGCGCTAGCTGCTGCTGCAACAGCGTGGGATAACGCCGGTTCCTCTTTGCGGGCACGTTCTGTCGATGCCGCGCTTCTAATCTCCATCCTCTCCCTCTGCCCCGCCGACGACCACTCTCCCGAGCCTCCCAAATCAACGAGATGATTTCTTTCCATCCTGCGAGATAAAGAGAGCCGCCTCCTTTGTGGGTAACGCGATAGATGTGCCCGCGCCTATCAGAAACGCGGAAAGCAAAAAAATAAGTAAATAAAAGAAACATACACGGAGACTTGCAACTGAATGATGAAGACCCAGGACGGCCTGACGCACGACCATCGCGGCGATGAGTTGACCCTTTCTTCGTGGAAATAAATCGACATAATAGGGACAGGAGGTAGTTCGATGTCTTCGTTTGTTTTTTTTTCGTAACCCTAAACAGGCGCAGTATATTTCGAACGATCAAGTTATGGGTTTTGGAATTTCAATCTGCCCGCGGCAGCAGCCCGCAGCAGCTGAGTCATGTGCTAGAAGCCTGGGCACGATGGACTTGCCTCTCCACAAGTGATGACCTATGCTTTAAGGAAATGATGAAGAAATGTACTAGCATTAAATTTATCTTTGCGTGGCTCTTCATCGTGTCTACAGGTGCCGTTAAACTTCGGTCAGTGGAGAAAGGAGCTACACTTTCCAAGGTAAACGACGTGTTTTTCCCTCTCTCTAAGATCAAAGGGACGCTCAATCTCTGCGATTAGGCGACCCATTCTTGCATAGCGAGGTCTGAGTTGTGCGGCTCATATAGCTTATACTGTGAAGATTTTTTGCAATATTTTAATGCACACGAAAAAAGGCCACGCGATGGCAATCCATGGCGCCAGCTTTTCTTGTACTGTATTGACAAAACACGACTTTCGCTCGCGTGGTCATGACAAACTTTGTTGAGTTTTGTTTGTGGGCTGGTGGTCGGCGTCCTTAGTCCGGGACCCCATTGGCGAAGGCTGCTGTCCTTGGACTTTAGAAGAGTTTTCGCTGGCTCTCGTCGTCTGAGTTAGGCAGTGCCACCTCCCACACCTCCCGCGTTGGCTCATCCGTAATGTCTGCGTTTTTTTTTGTTTTTTTTAGCAGGCCCGTACCATGTGGTAGTGGTCTGCTTACTCCCCACAGTCTCTGCATTTTGATTCGAACGATTTAGGGTCATTTGCGCGCAGTCCACACGGACTGTTGTAAGTTTAATTTTCTAGTTCGCAGAAATGGCATTCCTCATCTTTATTAAAAAATTTTGCATGTGGAGGGTATTTTTGCCTTCCTAGTAAGAGG
The DNA here is from genome assembly GCF_055824585.1 of Amblyomma mixtum. Taxonomy (NCBI): domain Eukaryota; kingdom Metazoa; phylum Arthropoda; class Arachnida; order Ixodida; family Ixodidae; genus Amblyomma; species Amblyomma mixtum. The sequence continues at coordinate 14,800,516 of NC_143013.1, forward strand.
TGCAGTAGGATTTCGGCGTAGGTCTAGTGGATTAAACCGGTATGTTTCAGAGATGTATTCATTCGGGCCCCGGCGGAGATAAGCTCGGGCTGAGTCGAGTGCGTACATGTCCCCCTGCATGCCCTGACGGCCACGTATCCATATCAGTTGTTTGGTTTTAACTTGTTCGCAGTGCAGTGAGTTCCTCACTGACTGTTTTGGCTTTTACCCAAACACGCCGAGCGTCACCTTTACAAACATGTGGCCTACTTCGGTGGAACGCGCGTTACCACTCCTAATGTGGCTTCCCGCCTTGCTAAAGGCGCGCAGACAAGACACCGCACAACAATGCGCAAGCCAAGATACCGTCACCGACAAAACGTGCCAGGCCAACACCACCTAGAAGGTGTTGGACAGGCGCCACCGTCAGATCCCACACCATCTCCAAAGAAACAAGCGTTACGGAGAGACACTAACTTGAAAGACGAGCAGCTCGCAACAGAGCGAGATAAGGAACAATAGAGCCCACTAGTTCACCAGCCCAGCCTAGTCTGTTTCGAACGAGTCTCAGATACGCGCAGACACAACAGAACCGCGATGGCCATCGCGAAGCTATAGCTGCGGCACGGCCGAACATATACATGCACGAGGAATGCACTGTACACCGCGGGAAGCAAGAGAACTGACCGGCCGTGACGGTGCCACTGTGGTCGTGTATACAAGCGGAAGAAAGGACGAAGGTAGGCAAAAAGAAACCGAGGAGAGGAAAAAAAAAAGTAACGCCAGTGAGGGAGGAACGACTTCTCCCAGATGTCATCCTCCTCGGTTCACGTGCGGCACGACGGACGGCAGCGGCTCATTTTCGGCGCGACGGCCGAGGAGCAACGCTCGCTCGCGGTGCATACAACGCGCACATAAGCGCACAGCCACGGCCATACTGTATACCACACGCATCGTGCCAGTCGCCACCGCCGACTGCTGAGCGCGTCACGGCGTCGAGGAACGTGAGAAACGGCCCGCGAGAGGAGCGAACAGGGAAAGAACGAGAGGAAAGAAAACAAGAAAATGGCCACCGTTCGTGGTTGGTTTGTCGCTCGCTTCCACGCGGCAGGCCAGGATGTGTTAATCGTATACTACATCTCACTGTGCTCTACTGCGGATCCCATACAAGTGGAGCCACCTAACGAACAACTCGCGCAGAGCTGTCAGTTCGTAGTAATGGTCTGCACGTAACGTGTTACAGGGTGCAGAGGCATACCGGAACAGCGGGGTCGTCTGCAGCGCATGCACAGCTGCGCATGCGCAAAGCGGGCACCAGGCAGGCCCGGTATATACGTCTGCGCTAGTACGCTCTAAACAGAAATGAGTAAAGAAAGGAGTAAGCTGTACTCTATCGTGCTTCCTTTTAGAAAAGTGAGTACGCTCCCACATAGGGAGTACGCTTTCTACTCCTACATAGGCGTGTTCTTGTTTAGAGTGTATTTATATGCTATGCTAAAATAATAACGCCCTACGAAGCGGCAGCCGAAGCTAATCCCAAAGTGTTCTTATCCATGCAGCGCGAACAAAACTGCTTTCAGGATTCTGCTCCTTATTCAGTGAACGCAGCCCTACAGTTACTTCGACGCCGTACTGAGTCACTTTAAGTAATAAAATATTTCTCACTCATTCAACGAGACACCACCTTTAAATGCGCCACACGCTACACCATCGCACGTTGTGCTTCCTGGCTCTAAAAAAAAATGGGGTCAAAAGGGTGATTCGTCTGCCGACACGGAAAGCTCAGCTTATTACTACTTTACGGCAGCGGAAAACTAAGAGGGAAACGCAACTATACAGGCGACGCGACTACACAGATGGCCGCGCGCGCGTCTCCGCAGCGTGAACGCTCAAGCGACGATCGGTTACTAAATGCGTCCACGGCCGGAACACGGAAGCAGCGCGTAGGCGGTGAATTTCACGCGCGAACCGATTCGCACACAGCTCCGTCGTCAGTTCTCTTCCGAATGCGCGCTTTGGCAGTGCGCGTCGAGCGTGACGGGCGATGATCGCTACACAAGAGATCCTCTGTGTATATAGCTGCGGCAGAAACCATTGGACACTGACCCGCGTAGCACGTTAGTATATATCTATCGAGCTGCCTACAGGTATACACTACTACCTCTACATTCTATAGCTTCCTCTTCGCGTGTATAGTATTATGCGGACAGTGAACCACACGAAACGTACCTGCATAAAGACACACAGAAGTCTCCACCGGGAGACGGAGCTCCTAGCGTCATTGACAGCAGTTCGGCCCCTATATAGGTATACTACTGACCACACATGAAAGGCTAGGAGGAAAATTCAGACACCAAAAGTACAATGAGATTTAAGGCACAAAAAAGAAATTTACTTGCGCAGTTGATTATCCTTACAGAAAACAGGAAAGCCATGCTGAGCCTCATGTTTTCGACTAAAAAAGTCCAAGAAATACATGGTTCAAATGGGACCGCCCTCCTGTTCACCTCTCCCCCACCCTTGCTTAACCGCCCCCTTCAAGAGCGACCAATAAATCTGGACATGGATGGGACGACCGCTGCTGTGATCCCAGAGACCCTATTTTTGTGTTCGTGCTTGAATGGTCCCGTCCACATCTCTGTTTCCCCTATAGTATACAGCTCTGCCAAAAGTAAGGAAACAGCTCACAGTGCACTCGTGACGGAAGCGCTGGCAGGCTCGTGTATACACGTGCTGAGTCTTCGTTCGGGAAATCAAAGTCTAAGGGATTTAGGCAGATTTGGTAACAACTGTATGCGCCCGCTCATAACCGCATTATTGCTGCTGAAGGTATTGCGAGCAAACGGCGCTAGCTGTTATTCTGAAAGGATAAACAGAGTGCAGGCTTAAAGAAGCGCGTTCCCTCGGGAATGTCGGAATGTGAGCGGATACCGACCGATCGCTTTACGCCAACGTACGGCACATGTCTTCTTTCGTGAGACCGCATATACAGAGAGGAAATGACCTGGCGTGTTATCTGAAACGAACCGCTCGCTGCATGCGGTGCCGGTGCGCACGGAAGTCATTCACTGACGAGCATGGTCGGTCGACGCGTTGTCGAACGCCTTCGAAATGGTCCTTGTGACTTCCCACGCGATGATGCAGCCATATGGGCATCGGTTCCCGTCTTACACACGCCTAACGGCTTCCCAGGCACCGGCTAACAAAAGCGCAGCCAAGGCAATTCGCATACGCCTTTCGGCAATTAAGGCGTGTTGTCCTTTTTGGGCGCTCAGCGAAGCCAGAAACGAACGCAGGTTGTAACTTTGTTCTTTGAGCTGTGGCGTCATTACCGTTCCTTACGCCTATTTTTAAGCAGGCCGCGCGCTATAGCTTTGTTTGCCCGGGCTTTTTTTTCATCCGAAGACAAGACGTGGTGCGTGTGAACGTGAAGGTGCGCGCACTTCTTTGTAGACTGCTCTTCCGGCTTTGAAGTCCGCCTTCGTCGCAGCACACGAGGTAGGAAAGCGGAGCTAGCAGAGTCAGAAAAAGCGCGGCTTCCGGACCGCGTCAAGAGCTCTTTCTGAGTTCTTACTAACACTGTGCTGTGCCCGGCGGTGCTTAAACATTTCAATACATCATTTGATGGCGCGTGCCAGTTCTGTGGGGAGGTGGCTGACACCTTCCACATGGTTTGGGCCTGTCAATCAAACCCATCTATCCCCCCCAACCCCAACCCCACCAGAGAGGACTGGGAGGCGGCCCTGCTCGGCTGTCAAGACCTAAAGAGCCAAAAGGCTTTGGTTCAACGGACGCGGGCGGCGCTGCTTGCCAATGGGGCACCGGAATAGGGGCTCCACCCAGTATTGTAAGGGGAAAGGGCCAATAGGGTCCTACCCCAATCACCTTTCTGTAAAGAACTTAATTTCCCATAAATATTTTTCACCACCACCACCACCTGAAAGCTTGCGATCAAGACACGATCGCAACGGTAGCACGCAGAGATTATTAGAGCCTGGCTAATGTAAACAAAGGCGAAAAAATGAAAATGAGAGGGGGAAGGAGAGGAATCGACAGGGCGCGGAGAGAGACTCAACACAATCATTAATCAGAGCATACAGTTGAACCTCGCAATAACGAAGTTGAAGGGCCTGGCGATTACTTCGTTATAGCTGTAGCTTCGTTATAGCCCGTGTTGACCGAGCTTACAAGTGGAATCGTCATTCCTTCGTTATATCCATTATATCGTTATAAACAGTCTCGTTATAACGAAGTTCGTATTGTATATGCATAGAGTGATGTATAGATAGAATCAAACTTGCCCATCATTGATAACTCGGGCAGCTAGTCGGCCACGGGGCACGTAAATCAGCATTAAGTAGTAGTTGTATACTGCGTTTTAGGAAAAAAAAAAAAGACTAAATGATTTTGATAGAGCTAGGCACGTGTGAGACACACTGCCATTAATTAGTACCACGTCTCACGAATCTCCTCTAAACACTGTTACGCGCAGGGCTCAAGAGTTTAATGGAGATCACCATTTTCCCTCCAGCCCAGCATCTGCTCCCACATTTCGCGTCCTCTGCTCCACGTCTAACCACGTTCGTATCCTCTAGAAAAGGCTGATCAGGTCTGCCCAAGTGTTCTGAAGAATCGCCTACTTCCACACGTGCATTCGCACTCGCACACGCCTGGCTCAGCGACGAGCTGCTCGCAACACCGTACACCAGTGCTGAGCGGACACACGGAACTGACACTATTTGCGTAAGTCAGTGATTTATATCGCGCAAAAGAAACATGTGCGCCTCCACCAACTGTTTCCACGGAGGCGCACTGATGGCGTCATTCGTAGCACGGCGGCTCATCCTTGCGAAAGGAATACTACGACAGCAACACGAAGTGCCACACGATTAATTGGAGCAGTGTTTGCTTCATCTACAACAGGTGTCAGACCCGCAAGCGCTTAACTGCAGCGCTAAGTAGAGGAAATATAAAAACTGCGATCCTGCGCCGCCTACGTGGATGCCACCATCCCACAGTTCGCGAAAAAAAAAAAAAGCGTCATTAATGAGTCCAAGAAACAGAATTGAGCAAAAGTGCCAAGTGGTTTGGTTTGGTTTTGGTTTATGGGGTTTAACGTCCCAAAGCGACTAAGGCTATGAGAGACGCCATAGTGGAGGGCTCCGGAAGTATACACTTTTCTTCCGAACGAAGTCTCACTGCCGTGAATGAGCGATAGTTAGCTCTCTCATAAACTGAGATGATCGAATGCGGCCCTTAACGCACGTGAATGCAAGCTTCTATTACAAAACAGGCAACACACACATCCGCACACACACAAAAAGAAAATTGCAGATTCATCATCAGGAGGATCAGAAACTCCGGCGGATTCCACAGCCTCACTCCCAACATCCGCCATTTTTTTCCTCGCTCTCTAGCTCTGCCTTCGGCGTCTTATATAGCACCGCAAGCAGCGCGGCAACCCACGGTTTCCCACCATTTTCTCCTCCATTTACCGGTGGCGCCCGCGCCACAAATGATAAAACCTCTGGGGCATGGCGGCCTCGGCTACGAAGAAAAAGAAAACAGTCGTGGAACAAGCGAAGATAGCCGTCGGCCAGCTCCTGCTGCCCCCGCCTTCTCCGGGTCAGCGCGCGTCCGGCCCGAACGAGAGTGGCCGATTCGCACGCTCCGACGCCGAGACGGCCGAGGGTCACTCACTACACGAAGCGGCACGCCACCCGGAGAAACGGCGGCAGCAGCAGCAGCAAACATCACACGCCGAGACAGAACAAGAGTGAGAGAAGGGAATGACAAAGTGAAAGAAAGAAAGAAAGAAAGAAACAAAGAAAGAAAGAAAGAAAGTAAGAAAGAAAGGAAGAAAAGGAAAGAAGGAAAGAAAGAAAGAAACAAACAAAGAAAGAAGGAACGAAACGAGGAGAAATGAAACAAATAATTATAGTTTATAGTTAATGGGGTTTACCGTCTCGAAGCGACTCGGGTTATGAGAGACGCCGTAGTGAAGGGCTCCGGAAATTTCGACCACCCGGGGTTCTTTAACGTGCACTGACGTTCACAGTTTTAAAGAAACAAAGAAAGAAGGAAAGAAAGAAAGAAAAAAAAAAGGAAGAAGGGGAAATGAAGCAAATAATTATGGTTTATAATTTAACGTCCCAAAGCGACTCAGGCTATGAGAGACGCCGTAGTGAAGGGCTCCGGAAACGACCACCTGGGGTTCTGACACTGACATTAAAACTGTGCGCTGACATTGCACAGTTTTAAAGAAAGAAAGAAAGAAAGAAAGAAAGAAAGAAAGAAAGAAAGAAAGAAAGAAAGAAAGAAAGAAAGAAAGAAAGAAAGAAAGAAAGAAAGAAAGAAAGAAAGAAAGAGCCCCGTACGGAGGGCCCCACGAATTGCACTGAAACGAAGTGTTAACACGTGCTGTGAAATCTCCACAAGAAGACTGCGGCGCAGCACGCAAGAGCGCACAAGCGGATCAACTTTTCTCCGCTCGCCGGCAGCCATCTCCGTGCCGGCAGCGCACCGTTCGAAGGGGCCATCGGGCACGCACACACACACACACACACTACGCACACTAGTTGCGCCCCACTGGCAGAAGCATCGCGAACGGGGTCGGGGGTTCTCTCCGGGCATCGCCACGGAGGGGGCGTCCTCTCGTTGCACGAGCACATAAACGCGGCTTCAATCAGACTCGCGCCGACTTGCTCGCTCCTTACCCTTTCTCCCTACCTCCTCTCCGATATTCACACATCTCCATTTCAAAGGGTGAAGCGCAGAACAGCTCGGGACGAAGTCGACGAACAGGCCTGGCTGTTCTCCGCTCTGCTCTTCTGCTCAGCGCTTGAGCCATTCATCGAGCAGCATCGACGGTCGCGACACTACGCCGCGCTCACGTGTATCTCTTCATGACTTCTTCGGCAAACTCTACACTCAAAGCAAAAAAAAAGGGACTAACGGGGGCCAGAGGTTAGTCTTTTTGGGGACTAACTGACCTGCCAGTGCCATTCGTCCTTTGTGCGACTAATTGCAAATGGTTTAGGTCCCTTTGGAAATGGGTGCAACAGTTTGTCCCCGAGAGCAGCCGTTTAAAGAAAAAACACAAACGAAGGGTGATTGACAGCGTAATTTAGAGCGGCATAGTTTCCGACGGCACTTGACACATATAATAACACGAAAGGAAACAGAAACAAACACACGTACTAACAACTGGTTCCGCTTGTGTAATAGTGTGTGCTGACTAGCGTCATGTTCTTTGAGAGCTCACTACGCATCGACAAGAAAAATAAGAAACTTAGAAGATGGACTAACACGGCACGCTCGTATTTGATCAGGTCACTGCTCAAATATACCGTAATAACGCGAAGTTAGGCACACAGCGAGTCAAAGGGTCCCGCATCTGTCGACGACTTCTTTCGGAAGGCCGGAAAGGGGGGGGGGGGGGGGGGGGGGGGGTGGATTGGCGCACTGAATCTAAATACGCCGCGAGTCGCAAACAACATTCCTCGGTTCGGCGGTCTCCTATTTGAAAGAATGCATATTGTACGTGTATGTATGTGTATGAAAGAGGGGGCGCTCATACGATCAATCCGATTAAGCTTTGCAGTGCAATATTATTCTTGTTACAGATCACGAGAAGGCATCCATAGCGCCTGTGGCCATAAACGCGGCCAGACGGATGTCTCCCAGCTGAACGACGATAGAGGCAGCAGGGACACATCTGAGACGTTCCCGGTTGCAATATACCACTACTAGTCGCTGAAACGACACCTGTCGCAAATAAAGAGAATCTGACGAGAGAAAAACTGAACAAAAAAAACGGCAGCCCCCCCTACAAGCACGAGCCAGCCAGAGACCATACTGTCTCCGCCTTAGGAAGTGCGGCATACTGGCATAGTCCTCGCCGGCCTAACGGGAACACGCGGGCGCTCCGTACGAGCGCAGGTGAAGGCACCAAGCCGAGGCCTGGCACAAGCAGAATGACAGCCCTGCAGCCGCTCCATGCCCGCGCGACGCGTTCTAAATGGGGTGAACGGTTGTGCGAGCAGCAGCCAAGAAGGTCAGGAAGCCAACTTTTCTCTGACGGATCGACGCGGACGCACTTCTTAGGACGAGCCGGCGTGCCGCCCCAGATGGGCTGTCAGTCTCGGCCTGGTCTTGCTCGACGTCCGCGTCGAATGCGACTGTGTGCGAGACCCGAACACCGACGAGCACCTCGGCTCTTCCCCGTGGAACGGTCAGGCAAAAGTGGTATGGCGTGCTTGATAAAGCGGTCTTTCGGGGACAGGGAAGCCGACAGAATCGTTGCAGCCTGAATGTATTTTTGGGATATTCCGGATGAAAGCATGATTTAAAGGACGGAATTACCACGAAAGGTACAAAGAACAGTGCGGCCTTTTAAAAAATAACTAAATTAGATGCCAGGGACCGTGGCGGCAAACTGAAGTTGGCCAAGTCCTATTGATTCATCATTATCATCATCAGCCTGACTACGCCCACTGCAGGGCAAAGGCCTCTCCCATGTCTCTCCAATTAACCATGTCATTTGCCAGCTGGGGCCACCATATCCCCGCAAACTTCTTAATCTCATACAGGGCGGAGCGAGAACACCACAGAGGCGCTCCGTCCTGTGTTAGCGCTGTTCCCAACATGATCGTAAACCAACAAGCTCAACTCTCCACTGTTCTCACTAACCCGCGTCTGTTCCCTGACCCACTATGCCCTCTTCCTCTTAACATTACGCTTATCATTTTCCTTAATTTCCATAGCTCTCTTCGCTGTACTCAGTTTAGGCAGGACACATTTTGCTAGCCTCCCGTTTCTTCGTCATAGGCAGAAACGATTACCACTATTAATTTTTTTTGTCCGATGGACTGCCATTTTGTTATAATCAAAATGTTAATCTTACTGAAAGCGGAACTCTTATCGGCTAGAACAGCGATAAATAGAAGACACATATCGCCGCCGAAAGCGGGCTCCGCAGTTAAACTGCAGTGGCGTCATGAGAGATGTTGTATTGTATAAAAGAAAGGAGAAACTACAGCGCTCATAAACATGAAGTCAACGAAATATTCGGTTTCGCAACCCCGGCTTAGTGCTCTTTTATTACACAAAGAAGACGGAAATAAAAACTAAACATGGGAAATAAAACAACGTAAGCCTGCGACTGCTGACGCCATCGCTTTTATGAATAAATGTGAGTTTCTGGGCCGAACTTTTTCAGCGCTTCTTCACAGCAACAACAATAAAAGAAAATAAATTTTACAAAAATGAACGTGGTTGCAAACCTACACGCGTTAATTCCACCTTCTGGTGAAACAGTTGAAAAACTGCAAGTCATTCAAGCAAAGACGAAAACCTGGCATATCTCCAATAGAGACATCACGATCCAAAGTATTCGTTGTCACAGATTGACCTGCAACATCGCACGAAAAAGCTGAAAGGCGAACAAACACGTGAAGTGAAGCAACTGATGAATTCGTCAGAGGCCGCAATCAATGGGGTGAAAAAGATTCGATCGCTGAAAGGGATAAAAAAAAAGACCTAGACAAGCGAGGATCATTTCCAGAAGTCGGCTATTACTGCCCTCGTAAAATGACGCCATTTTTAAAAAAAAAACGCCGAGCTAAAACCTAGAGCCCAGGGCGTCTTTTTAAACCGCCATCATAAACGCACACGTTCGAACCGATCTGTTTCTGTGAAACTTCAAACGAAACCACTGTCACATATAAACGGCAGAATAGAGGTATAGTCCGCGCGGCGCGGAAGCCGTGGATGACTTACCTTTTGCCTATTTCTATTTCCTCTCTGCGCCGAAAACCGTTCCCCCTTTTAATCTCGCAAATGTCGGAGGCGTTCCCGATAGATTTCGCGGCAATTTGGCAGCTTACAACACCTGCGATGTGTTCAAACGGCTGCACACGGTCGGTGGGTAGTCTGCCCTTTCTCGTATTTGGCGTTCATTTGTTTGTTCTTTTTTGTTTTTTTTTTTACTGAAGCTTTTCCGGAAAAGGTCTTACAGCGTTTTCGGTGCCCAATTTGGGAAATTTCCAGACATTATACATAATGGTCTTTCCGCTGTGGCTTCCCAGAATTGATGAAACTCTTTGAGCCTAATAAAACGTTCGCGAAGAAAAAAAAAAAACTGGATTGCTGCAGAACATGTGGGCGGTAACTGCCCCTATTTGCTAGATCAGTCTTTTACTTTTTGTCTTTTTTTTTTGTTAGAGTACTGCGAAGCACAACCGTGGACAGAACATTAGGAAATTGTTCTTAAAAGGACCGAGAAAGCTGACACGACAGATGCGACATCAACTCTTGGTTTTTACAAGCCACTCAAAGTATGGACATCGTTAACGACACACAAGCGCTTTGTTGGTAAGCCTCTCTCTGATGATCCTCGCACCGTTAATAAGGTAAAATAACTACTAATCGATACGCACCATTAAACTAAATACAAACGGAAAATAGAAAGAACTAAGTATCAATAGCTATGAGACTCGACTCTCATGCAATATTATTTCGATTAGCAAAAAGTGAAGATGAGTAAGCATCTGTTTTTTTTTTTTTTGATACAGGACGGTTTGTTGACGTCATGTAAAACATCCCAAAAAGCTCCCCGCACTGAAGCTGTCTGACAGGTGTTTCGTTGGCACCTCCACGCTGGAAGACATTTACCTAAAAAAAAAAAAATGCATTCCTGTAGCCACGGCAAATGTAACACAATTCGAATCTTAAAACGGTATCCCGTTTAGTCTGCCAAAAAAGCTGCAGCCTATACCGAAAGCATACAGAGGAGATGGAAAAAAAAAAAAAACACTGCATAAGAAACGAGGTTCACACGCACACACGGTAACTAAGTACATACGTGCACGGGGTACACGCCCACGACACCTGGCTTCACGTTGCTGGAGCACATAAGTGGAGGCAGTCTCACACGCGGCAGGAGACGGCGTGAATGAACGGACGCAGAGGTCAACAACATGGGCGACAGACTTGCATACGTCCCACTTTCCCGACCTTCGTTTCAAAGCGCGACGCCTCCGCGAAGCTCGCTATTACGACGCTCTCCCGGCATGTACAGGGTCCGTCAAAAGTTCCCAGGCCACATGGTCCGCTTTTCATCCGTATATACTGGCACTTAAGATTCCGATAGAGCTATCGAGGTTCTCAGATGGTAGAACGATCCTTCTTCTATTCTCTACAGATATTTCGAGCTTCGAGGGTATCTCAACAGCCCGACTATGCTGCTCAAAAGCAAACCCTGTGGCCTTGGAACTTTTGACGGACCCTGTACATACTGTATACTGGAGGCGATGGGACGGGCCTCGATCTTTTTTTGTTTTATTTTTCTTGTTTAGAAGTTATGTGATTCTCGAAGGAGATTTACCTAGTGGGGTGCAGTATATGGTGAGAAAAATGAAACAAAATAGCGCAGGCAAGAAACCAATTGCCAAACACTACGCCGCAACTTACAGCCCAGAAACCCAGAAAAATATAAAATGTACCAGAAACAAGAGTAGACAATGATAATTTTGAAAGTTCGTTATTAATTGCGAGGCCCCTATCACGAACTGATGGCAGAAAAAAAGGAATGCTTAAACAGTTGATCCTCGCGCTAAATGAGGTAATCGTTAAACTTTGTCTTTGGCCAATGGCGTAACCGAATGAAAAAGAAACTATTACCCGAAGATCTGGTTTTTAATGCGCAGTAATAATTTTACAGAGGACATTTAGTCGACAATACACGACTGCTCTGCGCTAACGGAGGCAAGTCGTTTGCGTTTGTCATGAGATCTGCCACTCAAGTTCGTCGAAACTTGACACAAATGAAGCGAGCTGCGTTTTTTTTTTCGTACCATTTATGTACTCTATATCTTCTTTTGCGTGAAAGGGCTTCAGATAACGGAGGCGTAGAATAGTATAGGTGTTAGATTGTCTAGTATTTGCAAGGGCTCAGTGACGAGTAAGAAACGTATACGCCAGCGAAACCTTACCTAAAATAGCTCTCTGACGACTGGGAAATGAGACTCTTTAAGGCTGGTGCCCCCGGCGCGTAGAGGAAAACTCCATTCGTTACGGTAGTTTACTCCGTTGCAGCAGTCACGAACATGGAAAGTGAGTACGGCCCACCGAGTACCCTGGGAAAGGGGGGCCTGGCATGCGAAGGAGTCAGAAATAACGCCCAAGCTAAAAGAAACAACGGAAGAGCGGCTATCTGTGTCCGCATTTAATTTCTCCTTGAGAAGAGGTATACCTAATAAAAGGGCTCGATTCGCAAGCTATATCACCTTACACCACTCGAGAACTTCCACTATTGTCGCAGCGCCCCGCCGCGGTGGCTCGGTGGTTACGGCGCTCGGCTGCTGACCCGAAAGACGCGGGTTCGATCCCGGCCACGGCGGCTGAATTTCGATGAAGGCAAAATTCTAGAGGCCCGTGTGCTGTGCGATGTCGGTGCACGTTAAAGAACCACAGGTGGTCGAAATTTCCGGAGCCCTTCACTACGGCGTCCCTCATAGCCTGAGTTGCTTCGGGACGTTAAACCCCATTAATAAACCAAACCAAACTATTGTCGCAGTAGTTTTGTCAGGCGCAATGAAGCATCCTGCACATAGAGGAAAAGAAATAGCTGCTTTTGGAGCAGCTCTGTCCTGAGAAATTACTGTTGAATGAAGTGACCTTTCTGACGGCATTTTCTAACTTTCCCCTTGATCCCCCAAAAGTGAAGCCATCCTCATACTCATCGCGTTAGCGTTAAGGATTCCGTTGTGCAGAAAATTCGGCGTCGTCACCGGCGTCGCGAGCGAAATATCCACGGAGAAGCACCCTATGTGGGCCACCTAGGTCACGTGACCTTTTGACGTCATCACAGCCTACCCACCGGATTGTGAGCAAACTTACTAGCGTGGCAGGTGGCAGTTAAATTAATGGTCGGTCGCGAAGCAACCTGGGTCGCACAAACTCCACCGGTGGCAGCACCTTCCATAGCAGGGCAGTGGCGCATTGCTGAACCGCTGCACCACTGCATCAGGAGTGGTATGAGGACTACCTGGGATGTATGAATGTAAAGTCGAGAATGATCAATTGCGCAGTGTTAACCCACTAAAGCTGACGCGTCATACCTTTAAAGCGGAGCTTAAGTGTCTCGTCCAATTTTCTTTCCTATTTCCCTCGCCCCTTTCCACAAGTGCCTGCCTTGTCGCGGCAATCAAACGAATTCCGGCGAGCCATTCAACGAAATCATGAAACGACATTTGTTTTTCGTTCACCGCCTAAACTGCTTTTCAATCGCTCCACATTTCCGTGAAGTTCGGTTGCTGCCAGTCGCCTCGTAAGGCACCCCCATTACCGACCGTCCAGGCGCGCCCATCACGGCTATCACACAATCGGCGCCACAACTAATGCGCACACGAACCGAAACAGAGCCCGCACGAAAGCTTCGATACGCAAGACAGCGTTTCGAAATTAGACGTCAACACTGCAGGCCCCCGGTAACGAAACGAGCCGGCCCTTACGTCCCGCGGCTCGCAACTCTTTACGTCCTACCAAACCTGCTATCACGCGCAAGCTCCTAAATTACAGCGCCCAACAACCAACGCGCGATTCCCGGTAAACACAAAAAAAGCCGTGCCGCGCTAAGCTCGTAAGTGCGCGCCGGTGAAAGCACGAACCCAGCCGGGTATATACCCGCGCAAACAAACGCTCAAAAGTGCGTGTCCGCGCCGTACGTGCGCTGCAGCGACGCCGCGCAAACTAAACTAGAAAACCCAAGCGGCACCCCGTTCACGTATCGCGTCGAAAGCCGGCACCGGCGGCATCACGTACCGAAATCACCCGCACTAGAGCAGCGGCACAGCTAACAGCGAAAGCTACTGAGCTAATCTCAATCGTATGCAGGACGTGCCGAACGGTGTACGCCCCATACAAAGTAGCCAGATGCGGCCGTTTCCGCCTTGGCTCGCGCCCGTGCGGTCACTTTCAACACAACTTTCAACTCATTCTCTCTATCTTATCGCTAGCCCCCAACGCGAACTGTTGGCGTTTTCCCTGGAGACGCAGCTTTCTCTGAGAGTGAGAAGAGAGAAAGAGAGAAAGAGAGAAGAAAAGAAAGGTAGCAACCACGCCAGGGCAAGACCTGCCTGGCGGCTGAAACGCCCTTCGCGCGTCTCTCTCTAATCAAGCCCGGAAAATGCACAGAAACCGCGAAACCGGGCGAGCGCGCGCTGCCGGGCTGTACGTCTATAGCTTCCGCGAATGATGCGATCGATAGGGGTCAATCGCTGGGGCCGGCCTCCCGTGTCGAGACCACAGTATATGGCGCGACATCAGGCGAGATTTCCTACAGAACGTTTCTGCTTAGAACACAACGGAAGATGAAAACAGAGGTGGTCCCAAGGAACCGCATTGGTATACACGGGTTGCCGCTTTTATCTGCACTATATGGAGCGTGCGAAACCAAAAGGGGCAGCATTTATGCATGTATGCATCAAATGCGGCCGAGAGCACACGTGACTATCTTTTGGGAACAACCACTTTTGTCATCGGTACACGTATGCAGAGACCCCGGAAGTTTTTTTTTTTTTTTTTTTTTTTTAATGTGTGTGTGGAAGGAGAGGGGGCAAAACTTCGATACTTTTTTTTTCCTTTTTTATATATTAAATGATATATACCTGAATATTCATTCAAATTGTTATATATTTTCTTCTTCTGTACTGTTCAAAAGTGTATTTTTGTTTAATGCATATAAATAAATATGCATTAGGCTCGTGCTGGCGTCTTGTCTAGGTGTCTTCTTTTTTGCGCCAAAAAATAAAAAACTGATGGCGAACGAAGAATGCATATAAAACCTATATTGACACGGGCAACTTTTTGCAAACATGCGTACGCGTGAAGTGATCAATTGCATTAAAAAAGTTCGCGCACAATCTGTTTCAGTTCTGTTAATCAAGCTGGTGAACAGAGGTCAGCAAGTCAATTACTTCTGTTGGGACATGATCGGTTTAGGTTACTCAAACTCTGAGAAGCTAAATCTGTGAATGTGACTCTATGAAGCTAACTACTCAGTCACACTATGGTTTACATTAATAACATCCCAGAATTGATGCATTTGTCAGGAATCTAATCTGAATGCAAACATTTGCAGACTGGGGGACGGGGGGGGGGGGGGGGGGGGGGGTGCACTTTTCTTTCAAAAGAATACGAGTAAAATAGGTGACAAGGAAATACATGAAACAAACTAATGCAATGAAGTAACACGATGAGCGACTGTCTTAATTAACCAGCGATAAGCGCATCTGCATATCCCAGCTTATAAGCGTGAAATATGAGAAAAGCTTAAACCTATAAAACATGCGCTCCACATAACGGATTACACGTTCCTTATTTCAGCAAAAAAACTGTGATAGTTCGCAACAAAGTTAGCACTCCTGCTCCAGCAAAAACATTACACGCAACACCATCACAACCATGTACTAAAGTCGTTTAAAAGTGTACCGAAGCCCGTGCCACGTAAATCCACTGCAAAAACACTCATCGTTCCGGCGCACTCGAAGTAAACTGAAAAATGAAAAACGTGACACTGAAAACACTGGAATTCGACTTTCGCTCAAGTCTGTGTAGCTCCGCACTAATTATATTGTTTGGCAAAGTCAATTCACTCCAACAACAGGAAGAGGAAATTGTCGGCCACTGGGTCAACACGTCCCGAAACGGGCTTCCTTGAACACAAAATCACTTTTGATCGCAAGGCGGCGGCCTTCGAGGGAGGAGATAATTCGTTTAGCGAGCGCCACTTGAGACTTTCGCCGTCGATGTAACCGAATTAGGCGACGTTGTTTGTGCTCAAAGAAGAAAAGAACGACGATGAACAAGTGCGGAAGCAAAAACCTAGCTCACCACTCGGCAGACTGATATAACGCTTATACAATTGTTACTTCCATACTTCGCGGTGGAAGGAGCCCGATTCTTCTTCGGTGATGTTTAAACAACGTTACCGTTTGAACAGACTGACCCGCCGACGATTTAGCGAAAAGCGAGACTCCGCTGGATTAAAAAGAGTGGTTCGTTACAGGACAGTTGGAGAAGCATATTTTTCAGGTAAAAGACGCGAAACAGAAGGCAAGAGACAGGAGAGAGCGCTTTTTAATTACCCTCTTCAAACAGCTCCGGTATGAGCCTCGAGTAACATGTTGTATGAGCAATGTAATTAATTAGCGCACCGGCTACTTCCGTCTACGCCATTCTTCTTGAAGTTAGATTTTTTTTTATTTGAGTCTCTCCTCGAGCCCACAGCAGGTTGAACTGCACACACTGTGTGATGAAAAAAATAGAAGAGGCACTTTTTGACTAAAACGAGCGCAGGAACAAGACTTAAGACTTCGAAAGAATTGGAAGTATGTGACAGAAGTAATGAGCACATAAAAGCAACTGAACAAGTCAAACGCTCGAAACTTGAGAGGTAGAAAGTAAAAGACAAATAAATTTCAAACATTAATTTTAAATTCTAGACTTCCGAGATGCTGAATAAAACCTTCTACGAAAGACAACTCAGCAAGACGGCAATCAAAAGTTCGTCAAAAATCGTCAGGAAGCAAATAATCTTCAATAGTTCAAAACACAGCTAATCATTTTTTGACTGTTTCATGCCGATTGATTATTAAATGTTTAAAAACATGCGCGAATTCCACCTGTCGCAAGACCCTTCAGCCGCGGTGGTATCTCCGAGTACCTCTGCTGAGGATTTTAGTAAATGTAACGCCCAGTCAGGTTTTATCTCCTCAGTACTGTCTGGCGAGCGTGAAAAATTTTATTTTTTTTTGTCATTTATAGATTAATATAAATTTAATCCTCTTCGTTAAGCACCACATGCAAAAATTCCAATGCTAACAGGCGATTCGACGCAGGGAGGCAAATCGTTTATGTAAACGAGACACAAAAAATGACCGAGGCCTGAGAGTGTGGTACACCCAGAAAAAGCATTTGAAAAAAATCTCTGCCTCTCCCGTAAACGAGAGTAGAGTAAGCATGAAATGTTTACGGGCCTAATGTCATCTCGGTGGACACCCGAACCGCACCGTACAGGAAGGAAGGAACGCCACCACCCGTTCAGCGCGATGCCTTGCCATTTGAACGCAAGGTTTTTTGAGGAAAGGAAATGGCGCAGTATTCACTGCCATCTCGGTGGACACCCGAACCGCGCCGTAAAGGAAGGGAGGAACGCCACCACCCGTTCGGCGCGATGCCTTGCCCTTTGAACGCAGCGCTTCTCCCCCGGATCACGTACGACAACGAAGTGCAACATGGCATTTATGTGCTTTTTGCACGCGTTATTAGAAATCGGAAATTATAATTCCGTGCATTATCAAACCCACAGCTCCACTGATATCTTGATAAACATTGAGAAGGCACTGGCAGCAGTTATTTTTTGTCTCGTTTGGAGACCAACCGGCGCTTGCATGCCGGTCGCGTAGGAGGGCTTAGAGAGTCTCGTTAAATCTCGCTAAGTCTCGTACGGTGCCCGGATGTTCTCGTTTCAGAGCCCGGATGACTGGAATTCAGTGCCCGGATGACTGGAATTCAGTGCCCGGATGACTGGAATTCAGTGCCCGAATGAGTGGATATCAGTGCCCGGATGAGTGGATTTCAGTGCCCGGATGAGTGGATTTCAGTGCCCGGATGTTGGCGCTCGGTCTCGGCGTGACGTCACCACACTGCCGACAACGGGAGCTAAAAGCATTTCATGCTTAAAAGTTCTGCGGACGCCCTTGTCTGAAAAAGCATCCATTCATGGCGACATCCTGGTGCCGCTCGCCTAAGTCAGGGAAAATCCATGAAGTAATGCAGCCTTCAATTAAAAACGCAGTGAGTTTATTTGATCAATCATTGAAGCCCTTTCATGTCAAGAGCACCCTCTGAAAATTGAATTACCCCGTCTATAGTCATTGTATAGTTCACAGTACTGAGTAAAATCTATGTGTATACTGTAGCGAAGGTCTGCACTTTCCACGACTGCAACAGCGGCTTTCAGTACAATGTGCTTTAGGATTTTGCAACACGAAGCGCATTTACCGCGATATATACCGTCAGCGGAATATACATGCTTAACAGTTAAAATATTGAACTTCGAGGAGTAATTATTCCAAGTGTGGACCCTCTGATTAAAAATTTGCCCATTGTAACGCGTCGCCATCTACACAATCATCATATTACGATGTTTTTTTGCGGACAACCTTGCGCTGCATTTGCATTGTCAGTGTTGTTTTCTCTACGTTCTGATCCAACGTCACCGTGTATTTGCTGCTCTATGAATGTTAATGTAATGAAAAAATTGTTTTGCGGCCAAAATAAAACCACGCGGACAATTAACCGGCCGTGGATTATAGTTCCGAAATTACGGTACTTCACTGGAAAACCAGCCAGTAGTTCTAGGCCTCACGTTTGGAGATGGATTAGTGGATAGATATTATTCTTACACATCACCAATCATCTGGATCAACACGTGATCTCCAAGGACCTGAGATAAACCTTGCTAGAGTATTTTGCGACCCGAAAGCCATATCTGCCGAAGAAAATGTCAGATATCACGTCAGGCCCCAGATAATTTCTTGAAGTAGAGATTACTCAGAGGAACAGGAATGCCATCTTCGCATACAGATAACTCTGACATGTGGTTATCAAGACTACGATAGGACCCCGGTGATGCGCTAAACTTCCAGGGCAAATAGCGACTGAAAGAAACTGCGAAGCTACGCCGGCCGGTTCAAGCGCCCTTTTGTTGGCCGCATTTATTAGTGACACAGAGAAGCGTTCTTTAGGCTGTCGAATTTTGCACGAGCAGTAATTTATAAAAGAAGGCAATGTGACAGAAAAGAAAAAAAAAACGATGCTTCCCAGCTCAGTTTTCGACGTTTAAAGCAGAGTTTCACTGTGTTTATGTTTTTAATGGTTTTGCGCACCACAAATAACTACTGCTTGCTGATATTTGCGCGCGCACACGCACGCGCGCAAATAAAAATCCTCGCAGCGGCACCAAAGCTCGTTAACGAGAGTTATTACGTCCAAATAAGAAAATGAACATTTAAACTGCTCGAAAATTGCATTTGAAAAATACCGTCAGTATGGGCATTATTACTTATAAAGGCATCTGACGGATTCACAAGTTGCTAGGCGTTCGAAAAGGGGCTCCACAAAGTGCCAGACATTCAGGCCACATACCAGCCATTAAAACAGTCATTATGGCTCAAAACGCGTTTCGGGACGTTCGAACCCTCGTCGGACATATTTCTCGTCTGTTCCCACAGGTTCGTGTCCGTCAGAATTTTCTGTGCAATGACTATATGGCGTCAGAATGCGAACGAAACTGTACCTTTCACTAAAACTGAGCTGAATAACGTAACATTTTGGTTTATGGATTGGTTTAAGGGGGTTTAACGTCCCAAAGTGATTCAGGCTATGAGGGACGCTGTAGTGAAGGGCTACGGAAATTTCGACCACCTGGGGTTCTTTAACGTACATTGGCATTGCACAGTACACGGGCCTCTAGAATTTCGCCTCCACCGAAACTCGGATGTCGCGGCAGCGGTGAATAACACAACGGACCTTTCCCAATTTGTAAAGCAGGTTCCACCGCTACGTAGCTCGACTACCTCATGCGGGACCACTCAAAGTTAAAAAAATTGTTATTAAACATTGTTATTAAAAGCATATGCCAGCGTTATTCCTGCAAGATAACAAGACCAGATTCAAAGC
Source organism: Amblyomma mixtum (assembly GCF_055824585.1). Lineage (NCBI taxonomy): Eukaryota > Metazoa > Arthropoda > Arachnida > Ixodida > Ixodidae > Amblyomma > Amblyomma mixtum. The sequence goes on from NC_143013.1 coordinate 14,820,241, forward strand.
GATAGCGTGCGCACTCAGTGTAACTAACTGTGAGCGATATATGAAAGGTGAAGCAATGCACAAATTACGAGAAGGGCGGTGATCTTAACATTGGCGAAAAGCGCCGAAATAAGCGATATTCTGACAAAAATAAATGCCGTATACATATGGTACCAGTTCCCGCAGAAATTGAGACAACCTTCAAGCAAGAGCGTTTTTCGAAATTCAAATGATTTCTCTAAAGAAAAGCTCGAAGTTTTTAGGAAGCACAGGATCACGCGATATCATCGGTTGCCCTCAAACGTAAAAAAAAAAAATCAAAACAATCTACAAAAGAATTCGTGTAAAGATATGAAAGCGCCTTGTAACCAGGGGATATATGTATTGAACCAACTGATTCAACCGCGCAACCAGTGCCGGATGAACTCACGCGAGTGCCGCAGGCCGAAGCAGAGAAGAACGTTTCCGCAAGGCTCCGCTAGATGGCGACACCAACCGAAGCGCGAAGAAAAAGCGAGAAGTGAGCTGCGGGAAAGCCACTCGCGCAGGCCCCCGCAAGGCCATGAGTCACGCGAACGTTTCGCTGAGAATCCAGGCACGTCGAGCGCTGCGTGTCCACTACCGTCGCTCGTTGAAGCGCACCGCGTCAGGCACTGAACGCGTCCGCCCGACGGCGCCATGAGATGGAAGGCCCGACATTCACTCGTTACCTTTATACACGCTGTTCGAAGGCAGAAAAGAAAGAAAACTACAGAAGAGGTGAATGCCACTCTCTCATGATTCGCTCCTTCATATTTTGCTGTCGACGAAATGCGACCGTACAGGTTCCCCTGAAATAAAACGGAGCACTAGACTGCGGAAATATTGCACTGCTTCGCCCGGGGAGCTAATTAGGCGAGCATTAAAATTATTAATCAGCTCGATAATTTACGTGCCGCTAAAGCGTGCCACAATCCAAGTTTTTTGTCCACTCTAATGCTCCGTTATACTTTGTGGGGCACCTGTACCCTGCATGAATGGTAGAGGGTCGCTCATGAAATGGTGGCTGTGGAATGCCTCTAAATTATCTGCAACGGCATATTGGTGTGTTCATCCAACTTTTGTAACCTTTAAACTGACGTCCAAGAGTATTTTACAGAGAGAAAAGAAATTATACCAATTCCATCCCCCAGGGGTCACGACGGCAACTGCGTGCGGTAGAGTCCCTGAAGAAAGCTCGCCTCTTAATCAAATACACATTTTTTTTTATTTCATTAAAGCACTTATTTATGAAATCGCGAGTACAAATTATTGCTTCTTTCAGCGGAATTATTTCCGTTAGTCAGCATAACGAATGATAAAGCGGACTGATAAAATTCAATCGACGTCATGCTGATGCGTGAACACACTCACCGGAGGTGGAGAAGGGACACGGCTCGTAGAAGTACTTTGCTCGAGGGCTCAGACACCTGAAAAATAAAAGAGCAAACGCTTTGTCTCCGTAACGACCGCAAGAAGTAGTCACGAAATAACATTCTTAATCATTCTTACATTTTTAATCTGGTGAAATAACACTCTTAATCAGAAATTGAAAAACAACGGGATTTAATTTACGGCGTTCCGGCTGGAAGGCCAGCCTTTTTCGGCACTCGAAAAAGGCTGGCCCTCCAGTCGAAAGGTCGTAAATTAAATCCTGTCACGTTTTTCAATTTCTGGCGAATGTATCTGATATTGATCAATCAGCTGCCAACAAATCACTTTTGATCAGGGGTGTGCGAATATTCGAAATTTTCGAATACATTTCGAATATTATATTTTTAGTATTCGTATTCGATTCGAAATCCAAATATTCGTGTGGTTCTGAATATTCGACCCAAAGCGAATATTCGTATCTAGCCGAATATTCTATTGCGAGCACCGGCGTTCATTTCGGTCCGCAAGTCCTATCGATAGAGACATAACAACATGGCGGCGCCCAGAGCAATGCGCGTGGAGGAAAAAAAAATACTTTTGTTTTTTTTCCTCCATGGCAATGCGTAACGTTGAGCCATGACGTAGCTGACAGCGCTGGTGAGCTCCTTTGTGGGCATAACTGCGAAGCTGGTATAGTCGGAGCTGTGCACGAAGTACCTCGAAATACGTGCCCGTTCAGTGCCAAATGAGAGGGCATTTTCTGGGGCTGGAGAAGTCGTTTCAGCTGGAAGGGTACTACTTCGGCCTGGCAATGTGGCGCAGCTGGTTTTCCTTCACCACAACCTTTAATGTTCATCCCAGCAACGCGCTTTTGTGCTTATGGCAAGCTAGCCTTAATCACTGCTTTGTACTAGTCATCTCTGATATTTCCACTCTTCTAAGAATAATGTTCTAGACCAATACTTTTTGTGCAACCACACACACATTTTGCGTTCATTTAATCATTGATAGCTTAACTGTGATGTCCCTGGGTGCTCAAATAAATGTTTTGCAGTGGTTAAATGCGTCTGTCCTTGATTAGTCGATATTCGGAACCAAGTATTCGTATTCGAATCGTATTCGAACATTTTGATATTCGCACACCCCTACTTTTGATGTATATATATACCGGGTGTCCCAGCTCAATGTAACCAGACTTTGAAAAAAAGCGAAGTGTCCTAGTCCAGTGAAACCAACTCAGGGTTGTTCATAGTCGCGTGGCCTAGTCTTGAGTATTTGTTTTCACTCTTCAAAGTTAATTAATTATTTAAGTTTGGTTTGGTTTATGGGGTTTAACGTCCCAAAGCGACTGAGGCTATGAGAGACGCCGTAGTGAAGGGCTCCGGAAATTTCGACCACCTGGGGTTCTTTAACGTGCACTGACATCGCACAGTACACGGGCCTCTAGAATTTCTCCTCCAAAGAAATTCGAGCCGCCGCGGCCGGGATCGAACCCGCGTCTTTCGGGTCAGCAGCCGAGCACCATAACCGCTGAGCCACCACGGCGGCTTACTTAAGTTTAATTAGCTAACTTTTTAATTATTAACTTCAGGAAGAAAGTGTCAATGCAGAAGTTTTAGATCACCTCGAAAAACCGCTAGTAGTGCTGATTCCGTCAAGTTACGATTTACGTAGCTTCATTTATTGGCCTTAAAAAAAGTTGTCACGTGACCAGCTGCTCACTCACTTCTCTGCCCCAATGTGCACTCAAAGTCTCATCGAGGAGAGGACTTCAGAAAAAATGAATTTTATTCTTTAAGGCGCATCTTGGGACGTTGAAGTGGCACAGTTGCCATGTGGAAGCTTTTTCTTATTGTGCGAGTTATGGTAAAGGCCGGTAAAAAAACAACTTTACGTAAATATTACTTTGCTGCAAATGTCTCATTAAGCTGTTTCTCAAAGCGATCTACAACTTTTCCATTGACACTTTGTTTCTGATGTCAATAGTTAAAAACTTAGTTATTTAACCTTAACTAATTAGTCAACCTTGAAGAACGAAAAAAATACTGCAGACTAGGTCACGCGACTCTAAACAACCCTCATTTGGTTTCAGACGGCTAGGGCACCTTGTGTTCTTTAAAAGCTTGGTTACATTTAGCTGGGTCAACCGGTATATGCCCATCGCCTGCACGAAACCGACTTCAGACAAACAAACAAACAAACAAACAAACAAACAAACAAACAAACAAACAAACAAACAAAGGCTAAATGCGGGGAATTCCCACTATAAGTGCTAGCGCACTAAAAACAACAGCCACAGCAAGCTCGAAGAAAAATCCAACCAAACCAGAACAGGAACGGTTGACAATGCAAAAGCAAACATTTGGGCGCCTCCTCTGATACCTTGACCCTTTCTAAACGACTGTCCCATTCACGCGGCATTTCTTACTAGGACGGCAATCTCGCGCTGGACGCGCGTGAACCCTAATATAATTTACGTCCCATTGATTCCTCTGACCCCGTGAGTGCGCTGTTAAAAAAGCTCGCAGCTGCACTTTCTTTCCGACGAGGTGCTCGCTTGTGGAAGGGTCAGACAAATTACTAGAAAAAAAAAAGAAAAAAAAAGTCATTGATGCAAGATACCCGCCATCAGGTCCTCGAGATCTTTTCTGCTTCTCAAATTAAGGAAACAGCTCCAACGACTGGAAAAATCTCCACAGAAGATTTTTTTTTTTTTTTTAAATTTCCTTCAACTCTCGTCGAGTTTCGTACGCAAGGACACAGAGGCAATGCACCGCCCGCCGCGATGTGCGATGCTGCGAACATTTGCAGGGCTGTTCTTATTGCTCTTTTTTCCGGCCGGCCTCATCATGTTTTAACGCGAGACGCAAAGAAAAGAGAGAGAGAAAAAGAAAAAGGCGGTACATGGAGGACGCGTGCGCGCGCGTTGACGGTAATGGCTTTCTACGCGAGGCCATTCTTTCTTTAGCGCGTCTTGGGAGCCCTTTTCGAAGGCCCAGCGCTCCCCCCCCTTTCTCCCTCTAGCTTTTTTTTCTTTTCTACATTCATACTTGTCTTGTTTTTCACCGTCCTCTCCGCCGGCTCTTTCCTCCGGGTCATTTGGCATTCCGCGTTTCGCCACCTGGCTCGCAGGCTAGGCACCACCATAGTGCCATACAGCATTGCAGTATAAGGGCGACAGTGCGGACAGAAGCGCCCGCTGCATTAGGGGCGACGGACTGCAATGTCAGTGGCTGTGCGCTGATGTACGCTGTCTACACTGTCCAGACAACCTAAGAAAAAGCTAAAGCACTCTCTGCTCCGGTAGCTCAACGTCTAAAAAAAAAGCATGTGCTGTAGCGCATGCGCGAAAGCTGCCCTTGAAGACTCCTGCGTTATAAACTCAAATACTCCTACACGGGAGTAAACAGAGAGTAAGCTCTCCTGTAGCGCACTCTCTTTGATAAAAGATAGTGCACTAGGGAACAGCTTACTGCAGTTTTACTTCTTTGTGCTTAGACTGTAGTCGTGACGCCACAGGTAGCAAGCACCCTTTAGGCCTTGCATCGCCTGGGGTGACGCCGATATATGCCGATATGAGAGTCAATTTACGTTCGCTCTGAGCATTTTACCTTCCCAACTATCTTCTCGCAGAATCAGGTGAGTCACCGTCCAAGCTGTGATATAAGCAACACTCAAAACGCAGTCCGTTACGACAGCAGCACGTGACGCATGCTCTAAGCTATGGCTGCAGTCCGAGCACATACAGCTAGCCTATATCTGCACCACCTGTGCGCCAGCTACGGACACCATAAAGAATGATGTCGTAATGATGGAGACTCAAGAAGCAACGTTCAGTGCGACACCTGCGCGCTCGAGGCACGTCCGGTCAACTGGAGTCCGAAAGTTGCTTCATAGACTACGCTAAGTTCTGACCACGACCACAAAAAAAAAAAATGAAAAGAAGGAAAAACATATCCCGTGTCACTATCCCAAGGAATGTAGCTCGTGAGTTCCCAGCGGCTTGAACGAACGTTTGCGTCACCCGGTCCGGGCGTTACGAAACTTACTAGCCGCTAGTCAGAAGCAGACCTTAGGAGACCTTATAGCCTCCGCAGCGCTGAAGCGGCGTAAGAGAGTTTAGGTACGTGCACGCCTAGCAAATTCCCAGGTCGGCCAGCGAAATGACCGTCACCGCGCAGCACACGAGTTCCAGGCGCTCACTACTCTTCAACATCTGCGACCTTCTGCTGTGCCATGCGATAGAACACAGCGACTGCGCAACCGGGAGCGGCTTGAACGTCAGCTTGCGTGCTAACGCGCGCCTAGAAACAAGACGACGTCGCGAGCGGAGCCTGCGGAAACGTATGGCCGACCGCTGTCCAAATACGCGCTCTGCGCTCCAAGAAAAGTATAGTGCCAACCCCCCCCCCCCCCCTCCCTCTCTCTCTCTCTATCTCACCCCTTTGCTGGAGTACAAAGAGCAAAGGAAGCAGCCAATTTGGTGCATCCCTGCAACTCGTTCAACAACAAAACTCGGAACAGGCAATATACTCACCCCCCCCCCCCCCCCCCCTCCCCCGTTCTCTTCCCCCTCACGAGCTTTCCCAACTCGGTAAACTATGCCAGACGCGCTCGCTCTGTTCCTGCTGCCTCTACTAGACCCAGTGTGCCAGCCGAGCAGCGCGATCAAAATGCGACAGATGCTTGGCTTTCACAACGCTTTAATCTGGCTGACGAGTGTCCGCGACCGGGTGCACCATCAGCGCCGTTGCGTCACTGAGCGGCCCACGAAGCTAAGCCAATTAAGAACCGCGCGGGCTTTATTGAGGATAATATCTTTGAAAGTTTCGCAATCTCGAGGCAAGCTAAACTTCGCTGTCAAACTGTCGCGATAAAGAAGCCGCGGCGAAATGCGGACCTGCAGAGAGAATTTCGTGTCGCGTTCGAATGAAACAACCTCAGGAGTACAGGAGAAAGACACGTTTTATATTATTCTTTCTCCAATTTTTTTTTTAAGTTGCTACCGTCAACCAGATCTAGCTTAGTGGAACGAAAGAATGCTACTGCGCTTTCTCAGTGCTTAACACAGTCGAACAGAACCCTGACTTTCCGAAGCAGGTTTGTACGTGAGCGGCAACTTCGTTGAAAACTTGGACACATGAATACGAATCGCAGGCTTGAATACTTGCGAACGCGAATGCGCTCGGACAGCGGTTTTAAAGTGATGCGTAGATTACACACTCTCCGCACAAGATAGATACTGAACGTACCCTTAACAGCCACTTATCTTGTATTTGCGTGTTTCCACGGCTCTGACAATAAACGTAGTTCTGCTGGTTCCACTAATCCAGTGCCCCAAATAAAGGGTACTAGCGTCAAATGCCACCCCCCTCCCAAAGAAGGCCCTCCGACACCTGAAAAACACGCTACCGGGCAGATTCCATGCACTGCGCAGCGAAATAGAACCGCTGTGCGAACCATGCACAACTCTAGCGCACATTGAGTTATGCGCGCCCAAACAATAAAGGTATTCATCAACTGCTGCTCCACTTATCACTTCCTTTAGAAGCCTGCCATGTCTTACCGCCCCCAAAGCGCAGAGGTCGATCGCATTCCACCGCCACCAGTACCTCCGGTTCTCTCTCCAGCCCGAACCGGCCAGCACGCAGCTGAGAAACGGCGCCTTCAAGACCATTCAATCTTGCCACAACTACGAGCCACTAAAAGAAAGAAGCGGCAGACCGTCGCAGGTGCTCGGAACAAAGAGTGGATAGGGTCAGGTTACTCGCCTCCGTGCACACAGGGGGTTGTGCAGCCCTTATACACCGGCACTATCCAGCCTCGCGCACACACACATATACAGGTCCCAAAGCGGCGTTCAAGCGTGCCGATCGGGAGCCAGCAGATCACGTTCCTGCCTAATCGCGATCGGAGTAAACAAAGACGAAGCCAGCTCCGACCGGCGCAGTGGTTGGTAATTAACGGGGAGAAACTCGAACAAGAGGAGCCCAAGGTATGAGAGAGAGAGAGAGAGAGATGAGCGAAGAAAAGAAATCGCTACTACAAGTCCGGCGCCAACTGGGCCTCCAGACACGAGGGGGGGGGGGGCGTGGGAGGCGTGTAGGGCGCTCGACGTGATTCATTAATTCGGGCCCACTCCATTAGTGCCTCTTCCTGGGAGCGCCTTTATAAGCGGGGCATACGTCTCAATGAGAGCCAACGAGACGGGGCAACGCGACAAGGCAAAACCAAGACCGAAACAAGGAAAAAAAAGGACACAAACAGAGGCGAGCTGACCGGCTGGGCTATACGGGCCCCGTATATAGCTCGGCTCGGCTTGACTCGGCTCGGCTCGGCGGAACGAGCGATGCCGAGCAACAGCCGTTGCCCAGGAGACCAAATAGCCCAATCACGAGGCCAATGGGCAGAGACCGAACGACATGCTCCGGCGCCTCTCGGTGCGCTGGTGCTCTAGTTTTCTTCTTCTTCTTCTTCTTCTTCGCCGTACGCGGCGCTGATTTCACTCTGCTCGCTCGCACCATAAATAGCAAACCCGCGCACGGGCTGGCGACAGCGACTGAAATTTCCACAGCTTGCTCATACGCTGCGCCGGTCATAGACGGCTGCCGCTTTGGAGAGCTGAGGAACAAATGGGGACTGGAGCATGGTATTACGGTATGCGGCGAAGCCTTGAGCTTGCCTGGTGCCATACGCAGGGCTGTAATTAAAAGGCGGAAGGCTTACTCAATGCTTAGTCTATTTGCAGCTAACCAACCATTTGACCATAGTGACTTTTACTTGTATCTGAACTAGCCAAGCATTGCGCGCGTTTACGTATTTTTACATTGAGAGCTGTTTCAAGGACCTTTTAGCACTGGAGCAGCGTCGCCTCGTCGGTTTAGTCACGTGGCATGCGACCCGTGGCGTAATGCGTCGCGCGCGACGTCATGAGTGACGTCAAATCTGGACGGATAATATTCATGTACGCCGAGAAAGCGTAGTCTGAGAAAGGTCATTAAGGTCCCCTCTTGTATAGCCAAAAGGAATACCAGCAACAGCAGCAGCGACAAACAGCTTTCACTGAGTTCTGAGCTTTTCTAGCAAGGGTAAATAGAGGTAAATTTGTTATTCATTTATATTTCACAAGCGCCCCGAGGCTTGTCAGGGCTTGTCAGCTGTCCTCGTAAATGACAGAGTCCGTATCAGGCGCGCGCAAAGTTTAATTTCTGCTAAAGGCAAGCTCCTCCGTAGAACAATTAAAATGATTACTGCGTTATAATTTGTAAGTACTGCAGTTTCATCATCATCATCATTATCATCAACCTGAGTACGCCCACTGCGGGGCAAAGGCCTCTCTCATGTCTCTCCAATTAACCCAGTCATTCGCCAGTTGCGGCCACCGTATTCCCGCAAACGTCTTAATCTCATCCGCGCACCTAACTTTCTGCCGCCCCCTGCTACGCTTGCCTTCTCTTGGAATCCACTCCGTTACCCTTAAAGGTGCACTGAAGAGGATTCTGAACATGTCTTTTTGCCACGGGAACTCGATCCACACGTTCCTGGCATTCTTAGAAACAGTGACTTATTGCCCTGTGTGGCCGATTTCCCCAATTAAACCGAATTAACGTCCGGCTCCCGCCTTTCTTTTTGAATTCTGCCTCGTACGGTGGGCGGAGTCGACCAACGCGTGGAGCGCCTTTCACACAGTCCCGTGGAGGCTTTGCTTTCGCTTTATTTTGTTTTTTAGATTTCCATGAATAAATAGTTTCATTCGCAGATAATATAGCCGCAAAATAAGCCCGAAGAAATAAAAATACGCGCGGACTATTTGTTACTACGGACTACTACGTATTACTCCGCCGATGGCAGAGCGGCAAGCCGCCACGGGTCTGGGTGAAAGGCGCTCCACGCGTTGGTCGACTCCGCCCACCGTACGAGGCAGAATTTAAAAAAAAAAGGCGGGAGCCGGACGTTAATTCGATTTAATTGGGGAAATCGGCCACACAGGGCAGTAAATCGCAGTTTCTAAGAATGCTAGGAACGTGTAGATCGAGTTCCCGCGGCAAAAAGACAAGTTCAGATTCCTCTTCAGTGCACCTTTAAGGACCAGCGGTTATCTTGCCTTCGAATTACATGCCCTGCCCAAGCCCCGTTCTTCCCACTGATTTCGACTAGGATGTCATTAACCCGCGTTTGTTCTCTCATCCCCTCCGCCCGCTTCCGATCTCAAGTTACACCTAACATCTTACTTTCCATAGCTCGCTGCGTTGTCCTTAACAGTATCATAATTGAAAAACTTGCCACGGCGACGATATAGGAAATTTCGCAACAAAGATGACTCTTACAGAACAGGAAAAAGAAAGGTAAACAAGGTTTTTTTGGTAACGTTTCTTTTTATCTATATTCGTTTATTACTACACATTCGTTACATTAGGAGAGAACAAAAAAAAAACCTGTATTGCCACAAGAAGAAGAAGAAGAAAAAGAATGCGGTATCTGCGTTCCACGGGGGCGCTCTGAAGACGGTAAAGCGCGCGTTACATGCATGCTCAACGCGCACAAGTTACGGACGGCTTCTGGACCCTGGGGAAAGGTCGAGTTCCCGCACTGACCTCTGCGGGGATCCAGCGCTGTCCACGAAGGGGCCCAGTCGCACTCCGTAGACACCGTAGGGGTCCACTCCTCCGCAGTCGTCGTCCGGGTCGTTCACGCAGCTTGATGGCTGCACGAAAAGCATTCGCGCGGCACAGAGTACCCGGTTATCCAAGCACCTGGTTGTCACAAAAAAAAAAAAAGAGAGAGACAGCTACGGTTGTCAAACCTAATTACCCAACTTTGTAGAGATCATAAAACACACACAGCCATTCATTCCTCCCTCTGAGAGAATGAACAAATTTGGTCGGAACGGCAGTCAGAGGCCAAGAAGGTGGCGGTTGCGATTTTTGCACAGCGATCGTTACAGCAGTGAATGCGCATCACGTACTCAAGACATATGCTGTCACTTGCAAAGTGAACTCACAACGTTTAAAAGCTATCGTACATTCTAGTAAACGATGCATCGAGGCATTAATGATGTTCTGGAGGACGTGAACAGGCTACACAGCAAGATGTTCATACCGACAAGCGGTCAGCTAAAACTGTAGTAGAGCAGTTGTTTCGACCGTTTTTGTTGCTGCTGCATCGTTCACTACGAAACCTCCCCCCATGATGTGGGCTAGCCATTATGGAGGCAACGGAAATGGTAATTCAAGCTGAGAAATTACCTGCCAGTATCGGCGCACCAAAAACGTTTTGAGGTCATTACCGGCAGAGACCAACGTTCGTGATAAGCTTGGCAACCAAAACAACTATTACAGCGGAAATTGTGTTCCAAACTGTGTTATCACGAAAAAAATAAAAATACTGGGGGACTCAAGAGAATGGCTCACATTTCGAAGACGACAAAACTTGGGAAAAAAAAGTTAAGTTAGGTTTTAAGTTCTCGAATGCATTAATTTAGGCCGCCTACATCCGTATAGGTCATTGTTCATTCAGAGAGCACGCCGCTTTATTCCTACGCTATACCTGGTAAGCTAAACGCAATCCCTGATGTAGCGATCGCAGAAAGCACCACAGCCAAGGCAAGCTCCCAGTTTTTTTCACACGCGTCCGCAATTTTTTATTTTTTTTAAGGAGTGGCTAGGCGCCACCCACAGCTACAGGCAAACAAAAAAAAAATGTCTCTACAGCTACAGGCTACTACTACGAAACAAAAAACAAAGAAAGCGTTACCATGTATTTGCCAGGTCTGTAATACCGAGGCGCCCTATAGCCCAAATTATTGGTAATATCGTCCTGAAACAAAGAAGAAGGAGAACAGCGAAAAACGAAACATCAAAAAAGAGAAGAAAATTCGTCCTGCAGATTTCTCAACTTTCCTCAGCTCTGCTTGCTTTTTATTTCTTTTTTGGGGGGGATAAATGATACAGCATGGTAACTGCATGCAGCAACTTCTCGACGTGAGAATTTTTAGTATTAAAAGAGAGTGATACGGTGACTCATGAATTAGAGCTAATGAAAATTAACGAGTACAAAATCAAACACCTTGCTTTGCAAGAACAAAAAAAAAGAAAACAACCGAATCGTCTTCCGCAAAACAGGAACAATAAATATTAAGAAAATAGTAGTTATAGCACACAACATGCACTGTGAACTAATATAACGAGCAAACGCGTCCTTTCTACGCAGCTAAATAAAAGACTGGAGTCCGAAGCACAAGGCGAAGCACTTGCCGAGGACTGGGCGGACTGAAGAGGCAAATCGCGAAAAATGAATACAAAACCGGGTAAAGTCTCAACGTCTAGGCTAGAGACGGTGCATCTTACCGAACGGAAACAACCATATACGTTCAAAAAACAAAAACATAAAAATCGAAACACGCTGGCCACACGTAATACTACAGTGTGTCTACTCCGTGAACGTTCAGCTGCTTTTAAAGTGGTTACCAAAATAGCTTCTAAAGAAAACATTTAAAAAATATGGCGCGGCGCCAGCGCGCAGCAGCGCTTAGCACTATAAACGGCACAGTCCCACTCTAAAACATCGTCGCGATTTTTCTCTCTCTTTCTCTCGTTCAGTAAAGCAAGTGATCTCTCTCGAGGCGTACACAACGCACTCGAGAAGAGAGAGGGAGGGGGTCTAGGGAGGAAAATGGCTTGAGAGGCGTACCGGAAGCTGCGCGAAGTCGGCAGCGACTCTGCGCTTCCGGAGTTCCTCCAGTCTCTCGAGGACGTCCTGAAAGTGCGTCCGCAGTTCCTCCGCGTAGCGCCTCGCTAGCCCGTCCAGGTCACCATGGCTGCCGTCCTGCGCAGACATAAAGAAAAGGCGAGAAGAGACTTCTTTAAAACACGACGCTTGGGTTCCGGAAGACAGGCACGTTGCCAAGTATAGGCGCTGAAAATACGGGCCGTTTCCTAGACTTTAAGAGACAAAGCTCGGATGTAAGCTTTTCGTAACACTTGTTTGCCAAAGAAGGGATCGTTTAAACGAATTTTTGATAAAAACCCCTACAAGGAAACTTTAGTCAGAGAGAAAAGGCAAAATGGCGTCTAGACAGCAACTACTTTGCCCACGGTAAACTGCCAGTCAGCCTCGTTGAAAATTGTAAGCGTTGTGTACAAAGTGGAAGTTTGGGCAAGTTGGTTTAAAGTTATCGGAACAGAGCAAAGATGCGCAGACGTGAAAAGAGGTACACAGACAGGACGCTGTCTCTCTCTGCGTTCCGAGCGCGTCCTGTCTGTGTACCTCTTTTCGCGTCCGCGTTTAAATAAACATAACTACTAAATTGTCACCTTATTTTTCTTCACGGCATTTCAGGTAGAAGGTAAGCAGCGTACAGTCTTCGTCAAAAGTATTGAGTCCGAAGGATTTGCTTCTTGGTAATTATGTGCGACCCGTTACGTAACGTAAATGTGCCGATGGTGAACGGAACTCTTGTCCTGCACCCTCATAAAGTTAGAATCTCTACAGATGCTACGAAATGCTACGAGAGTGCCATTGCAGAGGTTAGAGCAAGCCACATCACCTCATTACTTCTGACAGACTGTATACGCGCAAAAAGCCGCTATTGTGAATACATAGTGCTCCGAAACGCACCTTGCAGGCGACAAGCAACCTGAACTACATTGCGCCTCCTGAAATATCGTAGAAGGCAAGTCGTCATTTATTAAAGCCAGAAACGCTTCGCGCATAGTATGCAGCTTTGGACGAACGTCTATCCAGGTATTTTCATTGTGCTCGCTTATCAGGCAGAGTAGCATACAGCTTAGTTTTAAAAATACGGGGATGCAAAAAAATAGCTAGCTAGGTCCTCCTGAGCTGTGAATACCGTTAATTATCATTTGTAGGCCTGTCGAAAGATCGCGCATGTCAAATATATCTTGAAAAAAAGCACTAACCGTTATGTTTCGAGCTAAACATACAAACTCAAGATATGTAATGGACACCTGACGTGTTTCTTCGAATAGGTACTGCTGAGTAAAAATGCTAATGAATTTGCGGATACAACTTGCTAAAGTATGATAGTATTATATAACATATACCTTGAAACCATCAAAAAACTTGCTGTTCACCTGGCATGTTTCCGTAACTAAGATTCGTTTGTTTTGGAACAACGAAGTGGTACAAGCCAAAGCAAAAAAATGGCACGGAATAAGTTCCAACAAAAAATAAAAGCTAAGGATAACTAAAATTAAGTATTCCATCAGAATGCAATAGATAGACGGAAATAAAATCGAATCTATAAAGAACGATGGCGTCGGCCTGCCTTTGAAAGCAGGAAACTTCTCCGCCAAGCGCAGCTCGCAACTGCAGAGTCATCTTTCCCTCAATAAGAGTGTTTCAGAGGAGAAGCCAAACTTGGCGGAGCACCACCGGCTGCGCGCGTCGAATGCGCTTTCGGAGACGGGCTGAACCGGCGGCGGCTGCGGGCACTCTAGAAGCTACTTTCAATTGCCTCAGAAGTAGTTCGCCCACACTCCTCCGTACAACACAATTACGGCCAGCTCCGGTGATAGCCAGGCGGAGCAAAAAGAAAAAAAAAGATAAAAAAAAAATTAGACGGAAAACAAGGCGCAGACATTACGCCTTCCGCACAGAACAAGCGTGAGTCGGCGTCAGGCCAAGAAAGATCGCTCCGCGCAGGAGGCAGTAACTCGAGAGAGAACAAAATGTAGGACGGTAAATGCGCCCACCTCTCCAAATGAACTATACGCGGACGAAGAAAGTGTTTCTCGGGTTCATTCCAAATCCTAGAAAAGCCGACTGGAGGACTAACGGAGGGAGGGAACGAATGACGACAGAGGAAGAGAGAGAGAGAGAGAAAGACGCAGTCGATCCGCCTCTGTCTCGAACAAAAAGTGCGCGCCTTGAGAGAAATCGTTGACCGAGCATTACCCTTTCTTCTTGGTACGGATAACTCCGGAATGCGGCGGACGAACCTACGTGCGCTCGGTTATAAATTTCAATTTCCGTCCGGCACTTTCTATTCTCTTCACTTAGGGGTCGTTTCGTCTCGGGGAAAATTCGCGCCGGTAGAGATGGCGGACATCAACAGGGCTTTCTTGCGATTACAAAAAAAAAAAAACTACACAGAAAACAGGGCAAGCGCGAGACGAGCCAACAGAAAGCTGTAGCAGAGCCAAGGGACCCCGTCTCTCCCTCTTCGTTCTTCGTCCAAATTTCGCGTTTTTGTTCTTACTCTGCAGAATGAACTCTTGAGAACATGGACATTCTTGCGCCTCTGTGTATTGCGCTAGTACAAAGAAAAGCTTCGGCAATACTTCGGAGCCGAGATAACTGCGCCCTGCCGCAGTCATTGAAAACGTTCTTTCGGTCCCGCATGCACGCGTCGATCTCACAGCGCGCTGTAGGATGCGCTGAGTAAAGTCAAGCAAACAAGTAAATAAACCGACCATAAGCGTTGCACTTGAATGAAGAAATTCGAGACGAAGACGGGACAAAGTGTCCAAATACTAAGAGCGTTGCAAACGGAACGCAGGTTTCCGATTGAAATTCCTCGCGGTGCCCTTCATCTTGAACGGCAGAGCGCGCTCTCTACGAACACGAAGAGCAGAGAGAGAAATCTGGTGGGACAACAGCGCGGAGCCGTATACCTCGCAACCAGCCGTCCCAAAGCATTCGAACCGCGGCGCTATCGATTGCTACCCGTGTAGGCGCGCTGATAAGTGAAAGGTTACGGTGTGTATACGCCTTTTCTTTTTCACCTTCTTTCCTCGCTCTCCAGCCCCTCTACCACTCCATTTTCCTCGGGCTTCCTGTCTTTCTCCCTTCGGATGGGCAAAGCCTTGCGAGCTGTGCGACAACAACGAATGATCCCGGGAAATAGTCCGAAGGGGTTCCGAACAACGAAAAGGAGAAAGCGGGGGAGGGGGGCAGGGGGTAGTGTAAGGTAGGAGGGGGAGACGCTGAGGAGAGGCAGGGGCGTAAGGAAGCGAACAAGCACCGCACGGGGTGTCGAACGACACGCAGAGGAGGCGGAGAGAAAGACGTTGATATATGACGCCAATATGTCAGTGCCCAGCCACACTTTCACCCTGGCTGTTGCAATCCCTCAGCGAGGGCGGCGCTCACACTACACCGCCTCCGGTACGGCATCATGGCCTGGCGGCGTTCTCGCGAATTTCGCCGCCGCCCTGAGAGCCCGGTTTTCCCTCCTTCCTGCCGTTCTTTATTTCTCTTTTATCCGCCACATCCTCCTCATCCTCCCCCCGCCGTCCTGAGCGCTCGACAGCGGGTGATGGAGGTCGCCACAGCGGCTGTCGTAGCTTCCAGCCAGGGCTCACGCCGCGAGCCCGACTTTGGCGCTTCCCTCCTCGTTGTCACCGCCCGGCACATGCGGCACCGTCGGCTCCCGTGCGGTCTCAATCATCGTAGCGGAGCCTCCTCCGCTTCCCGTACGGAGCGCCAAGAATGAGTGGACGCTACCGTAACGTGCGAACATTGCTCAGGATGCTCGGAAACTTCCCAGAGCGAACACGCCCTCTCTGAGGGCTCATCGTAAGCATTTACCTGGCTTGTACACTATAGTCGGATACAACAACACCTCTTAAAGGAGGCCCTCGAGCCAAAGGTGTCGACTGCTTGTCATTACGTCGGGGTTAATCCCTAAGCGTGACATCGCAGGTGAGTGGCAAGTGCCTCCGTGAAATCGGTTTAACGGTGACGTCATGACAATCGGTTGGCGCCATTGGCTGGAGTGCCTTGTTAGACGGGTGTCTGCCGCTTCGTTCTCGAGTTGTATCAAACAATATCAGCTTCGACTTCTTGCATGCGAACACAGAAAACAGATGCGAAACGTTGACATCTTCCGGCTCAAATTAAAGTCAAGAAATGGACACATAACCAGCCGTCTTATAAGGTATGCCAGGCACGCCAGATTTTCCACGTCCCGAAGCTGCAAAGCGCAATGAAAGGCGGAGTAATGGACGGCTCTGAGTTAGTTTCGAGCCGCCTGTGGTTTACTAACGTGCACTGACATATCGCACATCACACTAGATCTTCTGCATCGCAACTGCGTTGAAATGCGGCATCCGCTGCTTGAATTCGATGCCGCGATCCTCTATTCGGCAGCCGAACGTCATAGCCGTTGAGCCACGGCGGCGTCGATAACCATAGGTCTTTTGGGGCACAACTGTCGCTCTTAGAGTGAGAGTGGACAGCAAGCGAAGGTAAACGTGGCCCAGGTCGGGAGAGCTTCAGGCACACAGCAGGGAAATGTTTTAAGTTTGCTGGGATAGGAATGGCGGGCTGCACCAGACACCAGGCAGGTGCAAAAGAACACGAGTGGCATTCTGCCTGCTGTGAATTAGCCTGACTGATGATGATTATTGTGGTGGTGGAAGTGATACTCATGATGATGATGCGACGGCGGAAAGATGCTGACGATTGCAATGAAACGAGAGCGCATGCAATGAAGATGTGGGCGTCTACAAGCGCGGGTGTTCGTTTCACCGCACTAACTGTCATAAATAGACAATGTAAACAGTGGAGCACTGATGCTTCAAGCAGAGGAAAAAATAAAGCAAGGAGCGAAAACATGACGCGAACACTTTGAGAAGAATGTACTTGCTCCTGCAAACATCCGGTAGCTGAGCTCATTGCAGAGAATAGGTGAGCAATACAAATACAAACACATACGCCAAGTGAAAGAAGAAACAGAACGAAAGCATAGGAGGGAGCACTCAGATACCCTATCACCCGCAAACAAAGCGTATAGGCTGACCGAAAGCGACTTCAGCGTGTGAATCACGTCTCTCCAGATTCTCGGTTCAGGATAAAGAAGACACGCGCGAACAGCGCCCCCTTTTCCAATCTCGCCGCGTCCATCGCAATGCACCGACCCCTTTCGCAACACCAAACGTCTCTTTCGTCAGAGCGGCGCGCAAACACATAAACGACCATCGACAGGTTTTCGTCAGCCCCTGAATCACATCCTCGCTGCTGCTGCTCGCTCCCGGTGCTCGAGATATCGGAAAGCTTTCGATAAAGAAGAAAAAAAAGAGAGAAAGGGTCCATGGTCGACCATGAGCAACCCTTTCGCTATCGCCCGTCAATAAGCAATCGCACCCCGCCATCCCATTTCGCAATGCAGCCGGGGCACAGTTGTGTCCGAAGCAGTAGTGCGATGCCAAGGATGAAATTGGCACGTCCCCCGCCTGTCCGAATCCGGCAGCCAAATACCCAAAGGGCTCGACGTCGACGGCGACAACGTGTCCACACTGTTGCAACCACGCATATATATCTATATATCTGCACCAAAGACATCTGGCTCCGGACGTCGCTAGCTGCTATACGGCTTTTCTCCAACGCCCCGAGCCGCATCCCGCCTTATTTCACTCTTTTTTTGCGCCATCTCCCTAGCCTGAACCGGTTGCGACGTGTAAGTGAATGAGGCACAGGCTGAGCGTTGGCACCCGCGCTGGAGACGCGAGACGACGTTCCTTTTCACGGCCGATCGGGCTCCGCGGCAGCTGCTCGCCAGCTGCTTTCATTGCCGCTGCCACCCAAAGGACGCCAAGAGCCGCCGCCGCTCGCGCCCTGTTGCGTTATCGGCGGAAAAAAAGGGGGGGAAACGAATATATTTGCGCGTCGGGCGACGGGGCTTTTGCTGCCAGCGCTGGCCCGGACGGCAGCGGAGGCGAACGCTTCGGCAGGCCGGCGCTGGGCGCGAATCTCGGCTAGCCAACATCAGTCCGTGGTTTCGCAAACAGCCCCAAGCAGAAACAAGCTCTGCGCGGAGCGTGGCCTGCGGTGGGAGAAGTGGAGCGTGGGTGGTAAACAAGTTCATTGCTATGAATGTTTATGCCGCCCGCTCCAAGGGGGGGCAGGCGGGTCCGCATCAGCATAAGCCAGGCGTTGCGGAGAAAGATGAGCGGTCGGAGGATTATGTTCCCATCTTCAGTCAGTTCCCATGGCGTTTTGTTGTTGCCGCTCTTGGTGTTCCTTATCTGAGGTGCCATCCTGCTAGAGACCCATCATCGCAGATATGGCAGAACGCTGGAAGGAAAAATCTGGTAGATTGTTCTTCCTTTGTACCTCGCTAGATACAGCGGCTGAGGCCCGGAAACCTTGCGTTCATCGAGTGCTAAACGCGAATTTTTTGCTTAAGAGGCCAAGACAAAAGAAGGAACTGCCAGGACGAAGCGAGAGGCCGCGGTATTCACTAACGACGGCATGTCCGGGATGACGTTTTTCTGGGGATGATTTACATCTTTCACGCGGCCGGTTCAGACCGTACTCTTTGAGTATAGGTACAGTCTTTGTCAAAAGTAACCAGGCTGCATGGTTTGCTTCTAGCTTGTATAGTGGAGCCCTTGTGACTTTCCTAAACATCAAAAGTTGTTGGAAGGTAAGAAGACCCCCAGTCCTTACCTTTAACAACCATTTCAGCTTCAGGGAAGCTGTAAGGGCTCCACTGTATGAGCTAGAAGCAAGCCATGCAGCCTGGTTACTTTTGACAAAGACTGTACATGCACCCAGTTACCAGCGATGCCAAAGGGACGACGCCCTAGCAAACGTTATGCTAGTTACGCATGTCGCTAAGCTGCAATTAACGAGTAATTGTGCCATTTGACGCAATCATCCTTCCTTGCAAAACTGAAGACGCAAAGTGCAGCAGAGACTTCTGCAACTTCACGACAGAACGGGCCTTCCATATTAAAGGCCCTGATGGTTATTCTCATTGCCTGATGAGCATTCGTGTTAGTGGAGCCAGCTTAGTTATACGCCGACTTGATCTCACAATTACCCGAAATTCCTCCAACGTCCAGCTTCCATTGATAATTACTGAAACGCATGAATGCGTGAGCCGTGGGGAAAAGCAGGAAAGCGCTATGTAGGTATGTTTGAGAACAATACGTAAATGAGGGTTAAAAAGGACAATGAACTTGGAGAAACGACAGCGCTTTTTATTAGCAGCGCTATGACTTCACGTGTCCTAGCTGAAGATGTGCTATAACTTAAAGTGTACCCCTATCTTTAAGCGTAACAACCATCCAGGACTTAAGATGCACTTTAATTCATTAAAACATCAGAATTTGTTTTGTGTGGTCACTCAAATAGTGACAATTAAGCGACGCCCGCCTTAATTGGCAAAACCGTATTTCTGGTTTCGCGGTCACCATACAAGATGGCCGATACAAATACGCAACGCAGTATAAATAATGTTGAAATCAAATCAGTTCCCCCGATTGTAAAAACTTTATTTTTACCTTTTTTTTTCGTTACAAAGCCAGATACAACGGCGCCGCAGCCGACGTAGTCGAAAAAGTGAAAAAAAATGCGCCGATGGAGACTAAGCATGGAGACTTGGCAAGCTATCTTCGTTTGGCGCCTGCGAAAGAAATGAAGCGCGATTTAAGATGGCTGCCGTCTGCATTTATGTTTACGAGAGTAGGCTGCAACACGAACATGGAAAAGAGGAAACCTGTCTGGACAGCAGGCGCGCCAACGAAGAAGAAAAAAAAATGGTATAGGACTTTGGAGCGGCTTTCAGACAGGTGTTTGTTTGACAGAGAGGCAGGGTGAACGCAAAGTCCGGGAACACGTGTCTGGAAGAGAATGAAGAAGACTGTTACAGTCGAATTCGGCTTCTTACTGCCCTATATAATCTCGGGCACGAGGCTTGCAACACATAAACAATACACTTAAACAGCGTTGGCTCTAATACTCGCATTATTCAAGGTCGCGTTAGTACGAAACACTAGTCATCCAAGTGGGTGGTACCATTGGCGCAAGATTGTTGACCACCTAATTGGCGTAGAATGTTCGGAGTGGTATCAAACGATTCAGCGCGTTACGGAGCATAGGATTACTAATAGATTCAACGAATATCATATCATAGGGATTTGTACCGACGACCTTTGGTTCCCCAATCCATGACGTCTTGAAACTTCAAACGTCCATTTCGGCCAAACTAATCGACGTAGGACATTCGAAGTGGTGTCAAACGATTTGTCTTCTTGTGCTGTATATGTTGGCATCAAAAAAGTAGATATCCGGATATAACGAAAAATAAGTACCGGATATAGCGAAGATTGCCAATGACGCAGGATTCGTCCGATATTGCTAATGCTCGATACTCTGCTCGATACTCATACGCTGCCTCAGCGTTTTCCTCTTTTTGTGGTAGACGACAGGCCCACGGTTCGGTAAAACAGGACGTATACTAACAAACAAACCGTAACGCGCAAGCAGCGTCCTCTCTTTATAGCCTCTTCCAGATCAATTTCTTTCTTAAGAAGACCGCACCCAGCATAAAAGGCAAGACTAGCAACGGACCTTGTATACAACCCGCTCATTTCTTCGCAAGCCTCGAATACGTCCCACGGGCCCAACTCGAAGCACCGTAATGCCTCGTATATACGGTGCATCGAATCCAAGAAACAAGGCGTGATCTAAAGAAACGTAAAGAGAAACGCTATAGGAGCGCGTACGCAAGCAGTCAGGGCGAAGCAGAAACGGCTGGCCGAAGCGGCGAAGCCATCAAAACGATGGAGGGCCCGGAATCCTTTCCATGGTTGCGAACCGCAGACGCGTCGCTCGCTCGCTTGCAAAGCCAGCAGCTGTGCGGCTTCCACAACACTGCAACAATTTTTATTTCTTCCTCCTCCCCTTCTTCTTCTCCAACACCGCACGCAGCCCCGTCGTGAACCCTGAGCGTACCCAACTCGTACGTATATCCCCCCCCCCCCCCCCCCCCTCCCGCCCCATCATTTTTTTCCTATGTAGTCGGCGTTACAAAGCAACCGTTTCACCAATCCGATCCCTCGCTCCGACGGTGCAGGCATCATTTCGTGCAGTAAGCTCAGTCAGCGGTCCGAACCAGAAGGGGATTCCGACAGGCGCGCCGATTCAGTGTGTATGTAGCTGTGTTGCGGAAACGGCCTCTCAGTGTGTTCTTGCAATATCTGTTCTAACGCTCCGCGGTGCTCGTCTGCCGCTTATAAAGCATCCTGTATTACTTGGGCCCGTTTCAGTCGCCTAAAAGCAGCGCATATATATGGTAGCGACGAAATAGTAGTGATCGCTGACTAGAAACAGATGGCTAAAGAGAACGGTAGCGTAAGACGCATAGAAACAAAGAAAATAAAAAAGCGAGAACATAATTAAACGACTGCGGTCGTGCGAATACGAAACCACTAAAGGCACTCCAGTTCGTAGTAGAGAGCCCTATAGCGAACGCTTCTCTGTGTGTAACCGGAGTGGTTCTCTCCAGCCAGCACTATGGCCTCAACCTTCAACGGCACAGAAGGCCATAGAAACGCCACTTAGATGTTTGAAAGCCACATATTACAGTGGCCGCCTACAGGCGAACTGTGGCGTTTTGTTGTTTTTGTTGACGACTGAGGACTCGAGACTAGAGTCAAGCCTCATAGACATGACCGGCTAGGCTTTCTTCCCCACGCACATGAGGGGTATTCACTTGACGTCACGGTCGCCATTTTGTTGTCCAGAGGGTAACTTCAGCCCAGCAGGCAGGATCAGGAGACGAATATTCGTCTAGGCACGCCGGCGGCCTGTCGCAGTGCTCCACGGGAAACAAAATGGCTGCCGCTATGAAGTCGGCAAATACTCGCTATATGTTCCTTTTATCTTTCATTATTCCTCGCCCCATGGGTGGGGCAACCAACATGGGATTTTGCCTGGTTAATCTCCCTCCCTTTCCGTTTCATTTTCTCACCATGCGCATAAATTACGGAGAAAGCAAGGAGTGGGTTAGAACATAAAGAGAAAAAAAATTAGACGGGAAGTTAGAGCAGACATCCCGGGCGAAGAGGGGACAATGACGAAGAACTGTAGCGCCACTGGCGCTTCTGCTGATAGATCCTCGGTAATTATAAGCAGGGCGACGGGCGAGCCTAATTATTACACTTCCTGACCTACGACCGAAAGCGAACGGTAGCATATGCATATAGGATGTCGCGCCGTGGCGTCGATAGCACGCATCGAGCGGGAAGCGTAGGAACATCCTCTCGCTTCCGGAAGTCGTCCGCGACCGCGGGGGAGGGCGAGCTGGTGTCGGAGCGCGAAGCTTCGTTCCCAAATGAACGCGTGCGGACGACCGGCTGCTCACTAAATCAAAACGCGACAAAAGTGGGCGAGATTCTCGAGAAAGTCACGTGTGGAGACCACGCTCCCTGCACAACGTTTTCCGGAAAGTGTACGCTGCTCCCTTATAAAAGTGGTCTATAGGCAATAGGCAGTCTACAGAATTCGTATAGAATATTGCCTTCCTGTAAATATTTTCTTTATTCATAGTCTATAGACTGTCTACAGACAAAAGTCAACTAAAAGTGTGTGGTCATAGGCCTATAGATTGTCTATAGGATTTCGATTGCCTATGCACTAGTCTTAGGATTTGTCTATAGACAGTCTACAGACTTCATAGACAGAAGGCTATGAAGGGCCTATGGACGGTCTAACCAAATTTTTGTACGGGCAGCGCCAACAGCTCTGAGAGCGGAGAGAGGCGTGAGAGTTTATCTGTGGGAAAATCGCGTTGGGATCCCCCCCCCCCCCCCCCCCTTTTTTTTTCAAGAAAGTTCAAAGAAAGAACCGCCCCTTCCAGAAGTTGCCCTAAATCCGCCCTTAACTAACACTGTACCCAGAAGAGAAGCTCAACTCAGCTTGTGAAGTCCTCTACTTCCAAAGCACCCCAAACGGGATTGTGCAGCTAGTAACAGTCTGCCGTGTGAGCGGCGAGCAAAAGGCAACGGCTTTCAGGCCAGTGCACGAACTATCTCAAGGTCTAACTTATCAACCGAAAAGCATACCTAAGACATTGATACAAGATTCATTAAAGCCTTCTCGTTATATACCTCACCTTTTCTTGAGGCACAGTGGAAGCTTCTAGACGGGCCTCGTTTAGCGTTTCATCGGATAGGCGCAGCAGAGCGGTATAGAAGCCATCGCCTCTCACGTATACACCTTGCACTACACGGCAGGTGAAAGCGGGTGACAAAGACACTTTGGGGCGGTTATCGCCTCGCGCTCATAGCTCCTGTTGAACAGCCACTGAACGTTGCCGCCGAGTCTATTAGCTTGCTTGTTGCTATATCTCCCCTGTCTTCCAACAGAAAGTCCTTCCGACGCGACAAAGAAAAAAAAAGTGCCAGCGCCGTCCAGATCACACACCCTATAGTGTTAGGCGACGGTTTGCTACGTAGGCGCATTGCAAACGCAAACACAGCGTCCGCCGCGGGAAGGCCTAACGAACCGGCCGCAATTTGTGCCGCGGTCAAAGGCTCACTCGCAACCACATAAACAAAGAAAAGAAAACAGGCACGCCAAGTACGCTGTTAACAGCGGCTCTGACGGTGGTGGCAAAATAACCCCACAAACCGCGAGCACACACGGAACCCCACGCAACGACAAACATCAAACCATATACGGATGTAGAACTCAAAGTATGAGGGAAAGAAAAAGGAAAAGAGAGAGAAAAAAAAACAGAGGCACTGAGGAAACGTACCGAACTGCGCGCTTTCCCAGACGTGCCTTTAATCCATTACGCGGGCCAGCGAGCAGCAACAAGCTGAATTAGCTAACGAACGCCCCATTCCCCGACAAACCACACATCCGCGCACTCCCCCCTTTCGGGGACTCGCGCCGGCGCCAGAAGAGGCGCCAGCAACACACAGGCGCCAACGGCAGAAAGAATAAAGAGAGAGAGAGAAAAAAAAAACAGAAGTGAAAAACAAGCAAGGTCGAGAAAAGGCATCTCTAAAAATCAACGCAAGAGAAGCAGCAGCTACAGATAAATCTGGTCGACCCTACGAAGATACAAGAACTGTGGGCGCTCCCCCACCCCGGCGTGTCTTTGTTTAGTCGTCGACCGAGGAGAAAGCGGGCGCATATGCATAGCGGCTTGCTGTAGCAATGTGGCGGCTGCGAGTCTATCGCGCCTCATCAGGACCGGAAGGAGGACGTCATAGTCATTTGGTTGCGGTTAAGTTAAGGCGCCGCAGCGGCTCGACCCAGAGGGGACCTTCTATAATGGGCGCTCATCAAGGTATGCGCGGCCCACCCAACCGTTCCGCACTGTACCATGCGCGTTGCTCGAGGGGCTGCGCTTTAATAGAGGACCCGTGCTTGACTGCATTTTCCATTTTCTTTGCACTGTTTTGCATGCCGTTATCTCTGGACGACATGCGTCCAACCTGCGACTACTCAGCTTATTTCTCACGACGCAGTTTTTGAACAGCGCGGGCCACATTAAGGTGCATATGGTGTAGAGAATAAAAAATAAACGTGGTTGAACATACGCAATGAGTTCGTGTTTCAGAGGAACAAGACAGAGGAAAGCTGCGAATCGAGCTTGTGGAATCTGCAGATCTAATTTCGTGCGCAAACTAGGAACCCTGATTAGTGCGCGGGAATCAATTTTATGAGTAGTTACAAAAATAGAAAAAAAGAAGAAAACGGGGGGGGGGGGGGGGGGGGGGGTGCATTGTACGGACACCGCCCAGAGTAGCGCACGAATGAAGTTAATAAGACACAGACAGACAGACAGTTAATAAAACAGTCATTCGCGCGAGGTTAAAAGCGTTTATTGCTATCTTTTACGAGCTTTCCTCTTCAGTGAACAACGCTTCCCTACCAAAACCACTACATCTCAAATCTCAATTTTCTCATCGGGGTCTTAATTTTTTCCTAATGTAACGCGAACGTAGCGTTACACTGCAATAAATTTAGTCAAGCGATCGGCTTCACCAAATGTACTTTAAGAAACAATTTTGTCGTCTCTCCCAGACGGACATTCTCGCCACATATGCACCTCATCACTCACAAACGAAAGAAATATTTGTGCAGTGTGTTGCAACGCTTCGACAGAGGACTTCACACAAAGTACACGGCAAGCACACACGGCAACCATACCATGCACTTAGGCCAATGGTCATAGCACAAACCTCGCACAGGAAAACCGCGTCAGTTTATGGCAAATCTAATATGTCCTGCACACTGCTAGCCACCCTGGTTAGCTTAATTACTAGAGCGACTGCCCCTGGACACGCGATGTCCCGGGTTCGAGCCCCGGACCAGGTAAGATTTTTTTCCAACCGCTAACTTTCTGAGTTAACTTTGCAGCTTTCTTTGCAACCGTACGGCAGCGCTCAGGCGGATGCTATTGGGCAATCACTTTCTTTATCGCTGAAAACAATACAGACAACGGGCAATGATGATGACCGCGCCATCTACATTGAAGGCTGTTAATGAGTGCTTATCCGAATCGAACGATTTCGTGCGCAATTCTGGGCATAAACACGCACCACACCTTATGCACCGACACCATAAGTGGCGCACCTGCGCCTTCGTGGTCGCTGTCTTTGCCAGATGTCTTACATCCTCCTCTCATTCCCCTCCTTCCTTTCAATCGCCCAAGCCGAACAGAAAGTGGGGCGAGCACAAACACCAAGAGGAGACCAAGGAACTCCGGAACTCCAGTTCCTGAACTCCCTCCATTCCCTCCATTCCCCCCCCCCCCCCCCCCCCCCCCCGCCCGCCGGAAAGTCTCTGCCTCTCGTCAAAGCCGACCCAAGGCGCGAGGAACCGTGGGGAAGGGAAAAGAAAAACGGCACGCCGCCAGCCGTGCGAGGCGAACCTCGAATGGACAAGAAAGAGAAAACAGTGGCAGAGTCAGAAGTAGCTAGGGATAAAAAAAAGAAGAGAGAGAGAGGAAACGCCCCTAATTCGCGGAAACCGGAGGCGTCGTATTTTGGAAAGCGGTACAAATCGGCTGGGCGGAGCGGGTGAGAATTTGCTGACAGCTCGCGACCCGGGCCCCCTTCCGCCACTGCGGACGAGGTATAGGAGGAGCACAAGCCGGACGAAAAGGGAACCGGGGATTGCGGTGGAGAGGAGAGGACTTCTGGTATAGCATCGGGCCAAATGGGGAAAGACTCCAGGCTTTTGCACTGCTCTCTGTATTACTAACTTACGGTGGAAAAAGAAATAACGTTTATTTACAGCGCTAATCGTCGCAAGAACAAGCAGAACAGAATGGCAACCTGAGGACGAGTTCAGCGCGGTGAAAGGATCAAAATTACACCCTTAAAAACCGCATTACGAAACACCAAAGTAACAAGATGCGGTCAGAGTCGCGCGTATACGAGCATACACTCCAAACAGAAAAGGAGTAAAAAGGGAGTGAGCTGTCCTTCCGTGCACTCCCTTTTATAAAAAGGAGTGTGCTATAAGTCAGCCTACTCTCTTTCCACTCTCGTGTAGATGCATTCGTGTCTAGAGTGTGCAAAGCGGCGCGATGTATACAAACAGTAATAGCGAACTAATGATCGCATATGTAAGGTGTTCCGCATCGGCAACGTCCAGACATCAATCACCGCAAAACAACGCGCGACGCAACCCCACAGGGGACCTATGCGTCGGCAGGCATGCCCGGAGAACAAGCAGCACGCACTTCGTGCACAGCCTAGACACTATCTCCCTCTACGCGCACGAACAGCAAAAGAACGAAGCGACACAAAAAAGAAGAAACGTTTCACGTCACGACGACTGGAGGAGACAGCGGTGTTGACAACTGACGGCGCAAGTGGAGGCGGGCGATAAGCAAGAACACGGATGACAACGCATACGCAAGTGTCGAGGGCCAAAACGAGGGGCAAAAAAACAAACAAAACAGGAAGTATGGGAGTACAAAGAGACTACAAGAAGAAGAAAACTCCTTCCCGACGCAACGGGATCCGAGAGCAAGTTGCCGAGTGCAACCGTTTTTGCATATACCGGGAAAATAACCAAGAAACAAGGGTATAAGATACAGCGACGGGGAAGAGGAGTCGCGGCGGGGTTTTCCTTGCTTATCACGGCGCCCAGGACCACCGCGCACGCGCGTGAACGCGTCCGAGAAACAAGAGAGGGGCGGTGTAAACAAACACAAGGGGAGAAGGGGAGAAGACCTGGCTCAGACAAGTCAGCGCAGCCGGGGAGGCTTCAACAACGAAAGAAACAGAAAATGTATACGATAAAAAGCGAAACTTGCCAGCGCGGAACCCCCCTCTCGTCAGCTATTCCGTATACGTAAACGATCAAAGAAAAACAAATAACTAAATAGGAAGCAATGAAACGCGCCTCCCGGAATACCTGAAGCCCGGGGCGTGGTGGCGGCGCGCGTACAAAACCGCTATTCGGGGGAAACGGACTGCCAGGGGCGCGCGTTTAGAGGCGGGGAAGTCAGGTACACGGAAGGAAGGCAGCCAGGGAGGGAGGGAGGGTCGTTACAAACTGCCGGTCAGCGCCGTGAGCTTAGATAGGTTTCGCGGAACATCCGTTTCCGGTGGCACTGCGCTGACGTCACCGAATTCCGCGGGAACAGGAGCGGCGATGCCCCCAGGCTGTGCCGCGCTCTATCTGGCGGCAGTTAGCCGCGGGGCCGCGCACCACTTATGTGGAGCGACCTGCGCCCACTCCTCCCGTACTGTGCGCGCAAATAAACACATGCACGCACGCACGCACGCGGAGCGCACCGGGGCCCATCCCGTCCCGCGAATTATAGCCTCGGCGCGCCGCCACCGCCCGCCAGGGCGCGGCGGAAGAAGAGCGGATGGCAGGCGTGGGTCGTCGATTCAGAGCCGGGGAGGACCCCGAAGATATGCTCCGCGGCGGAAGTTGGGGGCAGCGCTGGCGAAGCTGGGACGTTTTTTTTTACAACGTCAGCTCTTACAGCCGGAAGCCCCTGAACCTCGTGGTCTTCTCTGTGGTCCGTATGAAATGACGTCACCTGATAGTAAAGTCACGTGACCCGCGGTCAATGATCACATGACCCACTGCCCGCATTAGCCCCGTAAACATAACCGTGATCCCCCTCTAAATCATACATGACCCTGTTAATGGCTGAGGTTGAAGTCACACTAGAGGTATAACCTGTAGTATAGCCTCTTGTATAACATCTATTATAATCTCTAGTGTATACCTCTAGGTATCACACTTGAGGTAGAGACACGAGAAGCATAACTTTTGGCCTTAAAAAAGAGAGAGAGAGAGGCGCAGAGGCGTGAGGAACGTCAGCCGTCTGTATTCTGTATGGCTGGCTTGAGAACAAACGGCTCGTAGAAAGTCGAACGTCTTCCCTTCGTGGGTTTCCTTTCATTTTGTGGATCACCAAACCTCCCTACAGAACAAGCAGAAAGTAGAGGTCGTCACGTTTTTCTTTCTCGCAGCAATCAATAGTACGACATTCAGTCGTGGGCTGGCGGCGTTACGACTCCGAAAGATTGAACTGAGGCTCCGACACGCGTTTCTCCCTTCCTCGTTTGATTGAAGCGATACTTCGCTGCACTGTCTATGCGCATAACATTAAAAATAGGAAATTTAAATTCTGACGAACTGGACTGCGAACGTTCGTGCCATTAGATCGGCCTGTAAGGAACTCCAGACACTAATTTTGACAACTTTATCAATAACGTAGCTACTCAGCAGGAAGCAACTCGTAAGCTAAAGAACTGTGATGTTCAGGGCGTGATTGAGCGGTCACCGAGTGGTATAGTTTAGGTGTTAAAGATATATACTATAAAAGTCAGGCATATCACAATACTACTCTGCAGACTTCGCCTCAGAGATTTATTCTCGGTCTTATTCAACGACAAATACTGACGAAGTCTGTATTTGTCGTCGAATAAGAACGAGAATAAATCTCTGAGGCGTCAAAACGCTGCTCCTCAGAGAAGTGTTTGGTGATTGCTCACCTTGCATTTATTTTTCTGGCTGAGCTCAAAACGGAGTGCACATATATTACCTGAATCTCCGCGAAACCAACATAGAGCCAATGAAGAGACCAACTCAATTCCCCGTTCGTTAACGCCCGCCACAAACGCGTGCACTTA
The DNA here is from genome assembly GCF_055824585.1 of Amblyomma mixtum. Taxonomy (NCBI): domain Eukaryota; kingdom Metazoa; phylum Arthropoda; class Arachnida; order Ixodida; family Ixodidae; genus Amblyomma; species Amblyomma mixtum. The sequence goes on from NC_143013.1 coordinate 14,849,487, forward strand.
CGAGCCATTTCAGCGCACCGTTACTGCCGTACCGGTAGGCTTTAACGACGTTCCGCGTGCGTGCAAACTACCATGCGCAAGGAGTACGGCAATTACCAGCCTGCTAGTTGCGCTTAGTTAAGCGTAATGCTGTAAGGTACGTACTAGGAGCAATCTGGCTCCAGGTCGAGGCCGCGCGCTACACAAACTGCAGTCGTGGCAGACAAATATTGCACGCAGTTGTTGCAACGAACGCCTGATTGCTATTTCTGAGTGTTTTTTTTATATATATATATATAAATGTTCGCCACTTCGCCGAAGACGCTCCGTTATTAACCCTCGGCAAGGATATAAAAGAAACATACAAAACATCCATGATTTGAAAAGCGCCACCTAGAAAAGGACACGGAACACGCACGGACAGGACCTGACCTCCCACTGAAGAGCGAGTGGGAAGCAAGTCACAGAACTCCACCTAAAGCCCACCACCGCAAACTTTCGGGAACAGGAGCAGGTGTTATGTAACGGTAACTAGGAGATGTCAGCATGAATATGATCCTGGTTATAAACGCCATAACGCACGCTCAAACAAAAGCGACGCACACAAACACACACGCGACACCGTTTCACAGAGAGAACGTCAGTTCTGTTTCCGAAAGAAATCTTAAGAAAGTTTGGTTGTACGTATCGCTTAAACTACGGCACTTTTCTTCTTTTCTGTTTCTACAGCTTCCAGGCTTATGAAAATGGGTTTTGACTTTCTGGTTTGGTCTTTATGTTTTCCTAATGAGAAACAAGGAACTCAACAGAAACGCAATACCTCATGTGTTTTAGCATCAGTCTAAAACCAGACTTTCAATTGGCATTTCACACTCTTTTTTCTTGTTGTGAAAATCTAAGAATTTTCTTTTGAGTTGCTAATGTGTAAACACAGGATGTGAAAAGTCAACAGAAAGTCCGATGTGTTTTCCCCATCATGTATGAGAGCACTTGCTGTGTGTTTCAACATGTGAAAACTGAGCAGTTCAATACGGAAAGGAACTTAGCAACGATTACTGCATGCAATGCATGTGCATCACTATTACTGCTCGACGATTTCTGGAGGATGTACGTACTTAAGAAAGCATATGTCACTACATATGATTTTAAAAACAGTTAATGTCGCGCATATGCTGGTCACGACAGTAGGAGGCATTCCTTGGCCACGAAAGTATGAGGTATTAAAGGCTTTCGCCTTAAAATACGCCCGTGTGCTGTGCGATATCAGTGCATGCACGTTAATAATCTCCACTACGGCACCTCTACGTTTCAACGTTGTCGCCGGACGCCCCCTCGTCAGTTTTTTTTTTCCTCCTCGGCGGTAGCAACGTCCATGACGTGAGGGGGGGGAGGGGGGGGGGGCACGGTCGCTGCGCTGCGCATCCAAGCCACAAGCATCCAAAGCGGTCCAAGGAACCGGTCTGGCGCTCCCCCACCGCCTTTCTTCCCCGATTAGAAACGCCTAGCAGCCTTTCTTCTCCCTCTGAGAGCCTCCTCGGTACGATGCATGTTTTGCCCATCAAACCAGAAGCACGTGCGCTGATGACGTAGGACGGGAGAGGTCTCTTCGGAGTGGCGCCGCGCGAGGGTTGCGAGCGTTTTGAGCGACGGCGTTGAGTCTCTTTGTGAATCACGTAGTAACCACGCGGGCAGCAAATATTCGTGTGCCTATTTTTGAGTTGCTTCGTGCACTAAAAGTGTAACATGACTCGCATATTAGTAAAGTGGACGAGCGAACGCAAATGAGACGTGTACCCGGTATGCTCTCTAGTCGACGCCAACCTCGGGATGCGTCTCCTCACGGAGCCGAACGCCATCAACGATCTGCGCGGCAAAATAACGGACGTTTTGTGGAAGACTGGTGAGCCACCCTCATCAGCGGAACTGTTAGACTTCGGTAAGTGTCATTAGTCACGAAATCATTTATGCGTACGGGGGTTGGGGTTATTATGCGCATAATCTGGAAATTAACTGCACAGGTCCGGAAAAAAGAATGGAGCGGCGCCGGGCCAAGCTGGCAGCGGAATGGCAAATGAAGAACTGTTCGAATTTCGTCGCACCTGAAGATAACTTGGGTATGTGCCTTTAGTAATGATAGCGTGTGTGACCCCTGGGCGTGTATTGTGCGATTATATGGAAATTGTGCACTCAGGCGAGCGGACGAACGTCGCGACGGCGGGTCCCGCCGCGCCTGCGGAGGACTTCGGTATGGACTAGGATTTGAAGCGCAGTCCTCTCGCACATGAGGCAGCTACTCTACCTCTATGCCATCGCTGCAAAGGGTGCACTGCTTATAATGTAATAGTTTTTGGCTCACTGAATGTATCAGTTGTGAGAGGATTAGCCCTGCTAACTTGCAGTAAACTGGAATGGTGGGAATATATTCTTCAGTGAAGCTGAATGTGTAGTGCTGAAATTCTATACCCTTGTTGGATGTTCGGGTTATAAACCTGGTTTATGGGAAACTGCAAATTCTTGTACAACGTATACTTTGGTTGTTAGCACTTTACAAACTGTTTGTCATCTTCACTGCTTTGGCCATTCATGGTTGTACGGATATACTGAGGGGCCATATATTAATGTCCTATGCATGCATGCACGCCTAGTAAGAATGAGCAGATAAGAGGTTTCTTTGCCCTTTTCGAAGGATCATGGGCTTCGTTTTCATGTGCTTGAAATTTATAAGTTCTGTTTATTGCAGTACTACACGCAGTAATAAAAACCGACTTCTTCTGGTGTTTTTCAGGGTACACCTGTGCCCACTTTGAAACAACAACACTTCATTTGAAGAACAGCCTGTCTTCTATGCTGTGCAGGGAAATAAAGTGAGTTTATTTCCTTGCACAGCGTACAAGACAGGCTGCTGTATGCACGGCATTGAAGACTGGCTGCAGCTTATTGGAAATAAAAGTACACTTTCCCAAATATTCAACGTCTGTTCCTGCCTTGCATCTGCATAAAAATATCGTCACCAACTGCTTGTAGGGTCAGCACCCAGAAACCAAAAAAATACACACAGCTGATTTTCTGGTGAAAAGCACCAGACACTCATTGGCTGGTACCCATTAAGAACTCAGAAGAAATTCTCACATCAAATGCCAACCAGAAAAACGGCGGCGAACCTTCTTTAGAAGCGCAGAAGAAACTCAGAAGAAAATTCATTAGAAACTCTCAAGACATTCTGGTGACTCTGTTGTGAAAGAGCAACAGCTTCTCATCAGACACACAATCAAAATTTTCTTAAGGGCTACTACTCCTCCGGAATGCAGTAGTCGTCGTCCGAACGAAATGCTGTCATTGCGCAGTCATCATCATGATCTCCAACAGCCTGACTATACACTCAATGCAGGGCAAAGGCCCCTTCCATAATCTCTCAAATTACACCATCCTGCTACCGCGTAGTAAGCCCACATTATCCACTGCTAACCATTTCAGAAGCCGTCCTGTGTTTCCATCGAAATCAAGTATTTTACTAGCTATGTATAGTAAACAGGCGTCAAAAAAGGGTAATTTGTTAGCCTTCCAGCACGAAATACCAGCTATTAATTCTTTACAGGGATGTGTAAAATTTCCTACACAGCGCAAAAGCTGATGAAAATAGCAACATCAAAATTCCACGACTTGCCAAGCAAACACCCGAGGAATAGTGGAATCAACTTTTTAAAGACGCACATTACGCCTGAACTAGCGAAAAAAAAAAGACAAAATAACGTGACCGGTGACAAAAGAGCAGGCGACATGGCACCCCGCTCACTAGTTCTGGAAATATTTACTGCGCTCGCTATATGGCGTCAAACACGATCTCACTGGCGAGTGTGAGGATGCTAAATTCATCTGAAACTAAAAAGAAATATCACTCCTAGGTGCAGCACACTCTCAGAGAAAGCTATGAGGTTCATTTTGTACACAAATAAATTGTTGCTCAAATGTTTAGGGGAATCCCCTAAGGTGGAGTAGATTTGTAATGAGGGAGTAATTACTCATTGACGTCCACCCAAGCGCACCCATACGGCCAAAAAGGAAAGCTATACAGCTCTCGCTCTACCATAAGCTTGCCGTCCCGGTTAGCTCAATTGGTAGAGCGACTGCTCCGATGAAGCGGTGGTCCCGGGTTGGAACCCCGGACCAGGACGAATTTTTCTTCAACTGCGAAGTTTCTTAGAAAGCTGTATAGCTTTCCCTTGTAGCCGTATGGCTGCGCTCGTGTGGACGTCAATAAGTAATTACTCCCTTATTACAAATCAGTTGTGTAGGAAACGTCTTAAAGGGTTAAAAGATGGGTGACCCGTTTACACGCAACGTCTTCCTCTACTTCTTTCTACATCTTCCACACAGCTGACGCTAAAATTGGTGTCTGCAACTTTTTATTCACTTGTTTCAGATTAAAAGATGCCCCTATAGATACCAAAGATGAACCTCGTAAAGCTTGAAACCCGCGCGCAATAGAGTTGAGTACTGCTGAACATCGTTATAACGAAGTTGAAGGGGTCTGTGGATTACTACGTTATAGCCGTAGCTTCGTTATAGCCCGTGTTAACCGAGCTTCCAAGGGGAACCGTCATTCCTTCGTTATAACCATTCCTTCGTTATAACGAGGTTCGACAGCACTCGTACACAGCGGCGCGCGGGTAGACGACCTGCCGCTGCACCGAACAGCGGCAACTCGTTCCAGTCCTGCCCGACGGCGGTCCGCGCGCTCAATGAATGGGCGCTGCGCAGCCAAGGTTGCCGCTGCCCTGCTCCCACGGCTCTTCCACCGTTCCCTGCGCAGCGTGTGCGCAGGGATGGGCGGCGACGTAGGCCCGTGGGCGCGCGCACGCCGACAGGCGTTTCTGCACGCGTCGACGATGTTTGCTCCGCCATTCGGCGCGCTCCGCTAGGCGCGATTCCGACGGACAACGCCAGGTTCCGCCCGAGCCGTCGGCGTCTTGTTTAAACGCGAACGGATTCGTTCTTGTTCGCGTGACGAAGCGGTGTCGGCGGCGCCACCGCTACGTTACGCTCGCTAATGCCGCCGATGACGAATGCACGGGACGCATTCACTATAGTCGGATACATCTTGAGAACGCAGCGGCTTTTCCCCGTCAAATTGTCCCCTTCCAGCCAATGGCGGTGGCCGATTCTCATGGACTTACTAGCGTGACAATGCAGGGAGAGGCGCGAAAATTCAGGGATGGGACAGTTTGGACCGAGAAATATTACATAGAAAAACCACTGAAAAAACATGGATCAAATGGAGCCGCCCGTCTACCTTGTCTAGAGTGACCCGAAAATCCGCCCCTATACACACAGTCTACGGCGCACAACAAGATGCAAAGCACGCGATATCCTGAGTGCATGTGCAGCTCCAATGCCGCAAGGTACTGGGCGCAGAATAAGTGTGCGTGCCTGTAGCATACAGGCCCCAGAACGACAATGTTTTACGCTCCACACCAGCATAAGCTGCTGGCATGGTGCAGCGTGCGCGCACTTATGCGCATGCACACACACAGAGATGAAAATAAAAAAAAAAAACGTTTTTTTTTTTTTCTGGCAACGAATGAACGCATTCGTGAAGGTCACGAGGGATCTTCGACACGGCGAGGAACAGACGCGCAATGGCTGAGCGTGCTTTGTGCGCGTCAAATGTACAACCTTAGTTGGAAAGTAGTACACCGCACACCAGGCTTCGTTCTGGGTCATGCAGCGAGACTCCCTTCATGCATCGCCAGCGCTCCAAATCTTTCGAGGGTGAGAGGGAAACTATCACCCTCAACCATACCGAGCGCACGAGCAGCTAAACCGCAAGCCTTGTGCGCTGTACATTATTGGATGAAGGCTATACAATCGCTGGTTGCTTTGTGCAACTGAATTCTAAAGGAAGGCAAGCGTAAGGGGGTGGGGTAGACAGTGAACTTTGTCAGGATATAGGCTAGCCGCGCAGCTATAGTGCACTGGACAGTTTAACAAACATTAATGAGAGATGCCTTTGTTTTCGCAGTGGACGTAGTCAGGTTGATTATGATAACGACGATGACGATTATGCTACTACAACTCTGGCTCCAGGACTAACGCAAATGACTATGGAGTGGAACGGAAAGCCGAGACGTATCCGCTTCACATGGGCCGCTTCAACACATGGAGACCATGCAGTGTTGCCTGCGCGGTTACATTGAGATACCGAGGTCATACGGAGGGAATGAAAGAACAGCGGCTAAACAAACGGCCCCGAAAAGATCTCCGCAATAATCACAAAAGTTGAGAAGCAGGCCGACAATGAAAACCCTATATATATATATATATATATATATATATATATATATATATATATAAAAGCGTAAGCAGATCTCTCCCTGGCATCACAGCAGCTATCTCCGAGAAAGAGGCGGCAGGAATGCCTCAGAGCAGCAGAAGCCAAGCCAAGCCGAGGCTCCCCAGAGATCGGATCGCGCGCCGCGCGCGCCTGTTCCAGAAAAGTCGTGAGGGAGAGAACAAAAAGAACAAAAACGAAATAGCAGAAACCTTGCGAGTTTCTCACGAACGCGGGGAGAACAGCAACGAAATCAGTCTCGAATTCTTCTCCGCGAGTCGGCAGCGAAAATCCTGGAGAAATGGCAGAGTTCAAAAAATATAAAAACAAGAGAGTCAAAAACGAGACACGGCAGGAGCAACTCCGCTTTGCTAGAAGAAACAAGTCGCCGGCCCGGCCGAAGAAAAACGGGAGGAGCGCGGCAATTTTAATCTGCGAAGAAAAGAAAGCCAGCGGAGGCCCGCGGTATAGGTAGCGCAACTCCGAGAGTTATAATGCGAGTAGTCCTCACTGAGAGAAGAGCAGAACGGGTACGTATACGTGCTACATTTATACCGCATCTGGCGTGGTTGTACTACTACGCGGGCGTCGACTCCATCGTCGTCGTCCGCAGATTTGAACGGATAAGCCGAACCGCACATATATATTCCGTCAACTTTCTCCACCCTCCGTGCATAGACCTTCTTCCCTACCTCGCTCTCCTCCTCCTTCTCATCTTCCAGCCTCCAAGGATGTAGGGCGGAATGATGGTGCGCATCGCAGCTTCTATCCTCCTTACAGACCGCGTCGTGCGCTGGAAATCTGGCAAGCATCGCTCCTCCGAAGCTTCTTTTCTTCACTTTTCACGCGAAACAAAATATCTAAAATAAAAAACGAGGGGAACAGAAAGAACGACAGAGAGAGGCGTCTTCCTCACGATGGTCGTGGAATCTCCGCGAGCCATCGCGCACTCAGCAAGAAAAGGTGCACGGAGAGCTGCAGCTGCACGCTTTTCGAGCGTGCCGTTAGCAAGAAAAAGGTTAAGAAAGGAAGATTGAAGGAATGATAACGCTGCTAATAAACGAATGGAGCGTGACGGAGCTGTGAAGCGCTTTTGGTGTTCTGCAAGAAAATATTATCTTGAAAGAATGTCGTACGCCAAAAAAGGACGAAACAGGAAGGAAAAACACAGAACAGGAAAGAGGCGAAAATATTATGTTTGCTTATGAAGAAACGAAGAAAAAGGAAACACTGAGGAATCTTGCAAAATACCGAGAACACATGTGCCTAAAATGGTCACCGACAACGAATACTCGTGCCTATGCGTGACAGACGTTAGGCTCAGAGCGTTAGGATCAGAGTTATTCGGAATAAATACCGAATCAGCGTATGGACTGTCGATCAAGGAATGCTTCTCTAAATGGGGATCACCTTCTGACAAGAAGGCAAACTGTACGCGTTGTCGCAAGAAAATGAAACAAGCCTGAAATTTCAGTCGCAAAAAAAAGTAAAAACAAATCTTGCCCAAAATACGACGGAATGTTCTGTCGTTTTGACGTAACGACCGATGCTTCTGCAGCACTGCAGCATTTTTCTGTAGTACTGCAGTATTTTTCTGTAGTATGTCTCTGTAGTGGTGTTCTCTACTACTAACACTGAAAAAATTTCTGTCGCTACGAAAAGTGCATGGCCGAAAATAAAAAAAAAATCTGCTGTAACGACAGAAAACTTTCTGTTGTGTTTCTCGCCAACGTGAGAACTCGCAAGGAACCGTATCTTAATAACATTTATGGTCCTCAAACCACATTCGTTAAAGCTTTCTTCTGTCGTTCATTTGTATTAACCAGCAGACTTGTTCCCACAGTACGTATTCAACTCATGAAAATTTTAATACCCCCTCGATGCAAAACTTTAATCCCTAGCGGGCTAAAAAGCATCGCAACGAATATACAAACAAATCGAGCAGGCCCACGTAACCGTATCGCCAGGGCGTGCCTAAATAATTCAGCGCTCGCAGCATCGAAACCGACGCCTTACAACCTGCGCTCAACTCTTATTTTAGCAAACCTTTCCGTTATTTCGCCCACGAGGCGCGCGGTGAGGGACCGGCAACACTATAACAAAGGCGCACACACCCGCACTTCTCTTCAACCAGAGCCCCACACACGACTGGTTCACCAGCGAAACCTTTCAGAGTCTTCGAAACTAGGTCAGTTCGACGTAGCTTCCTTTCAGCGAGTATCCAACTCCCAAGGCATCCTCCACCCAAGCTCAGCGAGGACTCAGTTCCGAGGCTCGGGCACAGAGAGGGCAAAGCCGGAGGAAGAAGCACGTTTCCTCCGGTGTGCATGCAGCGACCGCTGCCAGGGAGAGCTGCGAGCGGGAAACCGAGACGTTTACGGCTTGCTCCGGCCACTGGTCGGCGGCGGCGGGTTATATAGCGAGCGGTCGTGAACGCCGCTTTTCACGAACATACCCTTCCGTGCACGCCGTCGGCAAACAAGAAAACAGGCTTCCAGTCTTGGATCCCACGTTTCCCGAGAGACACACACACACAAGCTGACACACACATACTATCGCTGGCGTGTACACAGGCAAGTACATACGCACAGAGGAAAGAACTACTGGCCAAAAAGCGCTGAAAATCCCCGACACGTCCGCTGCTGCAAGAAGGAAGTGGGAGAGGATTGAGGCGGGAGGGAAATTCGAGGATGATAGTAGGGAAACGCGGTGGTGGATCTCGCTGCAGTGCCTTTATTCTGCGGAACACTCCTGAAAGTGGGTCGTTAAATGCGCCCACTCGGTACCCTTTCCTGGCGGCGAGCGTAGGCGACGAAAAGAACCAACAGCCCATTAGACGGGTGCATTTTTTTATTTTTTTTCTTTTACTGCCTCATAGAAGAACATAGGAACATAGGCGGGCACAGAAGAATCCACGTCGCCTGAATCGCGTGCACGCAAGGAGTGTTTTGCGAGCCGTACACGTTTAGTAGTATATAGCGGAACGTCAGCGCGCACAACGCGGTACAGGCGTTCCCGCGGAGCAGCTATGTACGAGGTGCGTAGCGAGGGACAACCACGAGAAAGAAGTGTGAGTTTTTCTCGACAGTAATGTGTCAGTCTCGTTCTTCGCAAGCCTCAGGACGGAACAGGCTCCACGAAAAAAAAAAAAAAGAACGAAGAGCACATGGAAACAAAACAAAAAAAAACTGAACAGTGTCAGCGTCTTCCACCATAACGCCGTTCAAACGTCGCATAAAACAGGCGCTGGATTTGTGATTCAAAACGAAGCGCTCGTGAATGCATTGTTTCTTTCGCGCGGTATTCGCCAGTGCAAATAACAACCACTGAGCGGCCGCGACAAGGCGCAACTTGTTACGCCTTGTATTTAAATGCGTATGTGATGCAAAATGCTTAGCGCGTATCTTAAAGAGGCTCTGAAAGGGGCTGTAATAAAATTGCGCAAAGCCTGGGAAGGACTCCACCTCACGAATATCATCCAACAAAATTTTGTCATGGCAGCTGCCTCCGTCTAAAAGAATAACACCAATTGCCATCTCTGAACTGGTATACGAAACAGCGAGCGACGGAGGAGGATGAGAGCATGAAAAAGTCGCCGGAAAGGGCTCGCCAACTTTCGCGCGTGATTGTGGGTTCTCTGCTGCGTGTAGAAGTGTACTCAGGTGTTCATGACAGCATAGTGAAGTGATTGAGCGAGTTGACGTGTCTCCACGGAAGATGCTTCGAGCCCTTTTGACACAGAAGATATCAATGCATTAGATCTCTCTAAAACTAGAGTAAAAGGGTGTGAAGGAACATGGTAATACTAAAAAGTTCTTCACAGCTAAGCATTACGTCTGGAATCACAAACTCGCAGAAATCTCCTGCTTTCAAACCGGCTTGTGAGGGCTGTGCTACATTTAGAAATTCACTGCGCGCTATGCCATTGTAGCGGGTTTTCGAGCGCCAAACATGCATCGCCGACATCACTACAGTCCCACTCAAACGGTTTTAAAACGACAGGACCAAGTAAGCAAAGATCTGCCCGCTTTCTGCCACCCAGAAGTTCATTTTTGTTTTACCAGTAAAGCTTTACTAGGTCACCGACTAACTGACTTTAAAAGGCACAGCAAAAACGGAAAAGGTAGTCAAGCCGAAAAGAATGGAATGAAATGTGATTGTATCTTTGGTTGGTTTGGTTAATGGGGTTTAGCGGCCCAAAGCGTCTCAGGCTGTGAGGGACGCCGTAGTGGAGGGCTCCGGAAATTTCGACCACGTGGTGTTCTTTAACATGCACTGACATCGCACAAATTTCCTAACTTCACAGCCCACCAAAGGCACGCCTACATGCTTAATGCTCAGGTAAGATAGCATATGAAGAACGCTCCCTTTATCCTGCGTTTCCAAAAGCAAGACGAGTCACAAGCCTAAAAAAAGAAAAAAGAGCTAAAGAGAGATGTCGCGCGCTTGGTCGTTTCCTTTCCTGACTAACGAACAGTTCTCAACATGTGACCAAAGAAAGGCCGCCGACAGGTCGGCGCAGTACGTGCGTTGAGTTCGATTCGCGAAACGATAAGTGAAGCCACGTGTGCGTCAGAAGAGAGCGAGCCGGTGTCTACAACGCGACAGAAGCCGACCTTGCAGGAGACAACACAGAAGGGAATTTCCGCGAACCATCCCTTGGCTGCTGTCCGAGCTCATGCACGGGCAATTTATAATTCGGGGCGCGCGCGGCAGGTGGCAGCAGCTACCCACCCCCACTATATGCCCCCGCCAACAGCTTGAAAAACGCCCGGCACGACTCATTTCTCTTGGTGCAGCTCACTATCTTCGATGAAATCGCTTTACACTCGACGCACCTTTAAGGCCTGCGGCGCATGGGTGTTGCCGTCCGAGGCAATGTCATCTCCGGGTGCCGCAGTCTTATCACGAATTCTTATCATCCAGTCGCGGAACGGAGTTTTCCTAGTACGTTTTCTGTGGGTGCAGACAGCTTGCGGCTCGAAATGTAATGCAATACTTGTGGGGGAATCCTGGAAACTGGCTGAAGCCAACGCCATTTTCAAACGCATCAATATAATAAAAGGACCGAAAGGTCGATACGTACACGCGAATATAAGCAGTATAGTAGTCGTCGGTTTATCCGCTACCAGCGAGAACTCTTAAAGTGGGCGTTTTTTTTTTTTTTTGCTTTTCATGCCAGTAGGACCTTCTATTCAAAAACTTTTTCTTTTTAATTTTTGGCACTTCAACCTTGAGGAAATTGCATGCTCGAACTCACACCGGTACATCGAATATGAGAAACGTTTGGTATGCACTACCGCTCATGCGTTGCCGTATAAGCGCTGTGGGCACAAACGGATATAACCCGATTCATTCACTATCGAGTCAGAGGAAACCAGACCATCCTCGCACGCTTGCCTTTGCATTCAATGCATCTCAGAAGAGTGGAGCAGTGAACAGGAGCCCATCGAAAGCGGTTTTAATAATTTCATTTCGTGAACTGAAGAGGTGCGGGATCGGTCGAAAATCGCTGTGGTGCTTTGTTTGCTTCTGGCCGCCGAAGCTAAATTTCCCAAAGTTCGGGAGAGAGGCCGGAGAACCTGGCCTAAAGGCGCGAAAAATGCGAAAGTGCTAGAGAGAAGGGATCATCTATATATAAACTTTCGACGATCAAGCGAAGCGTTCGATAACGAATTGATCATCATCCTCAAAGATTCAGCGGGAGCTCATTTCCAGTCGTTCCAGAAGACTGGCTGCCTTTTTCAGGCCCGCGTTTTCTAGAAGACGAAAATGGGAGCGCAGGCCCACGACAGGCCCCAAGCGGCACACGCAATCGACCCAGTATTGCAAATGAATGGTTTCACTCTAATCCTCTGTGAGACCAGCCTTTGCGAATACGTTTCCAATATTGGTCCGATTACCTGTGCAGCTTAGGGCGGCTTTAATCGGCAGTGGCGCGAGCGTCGATCTTGTCAGAAAGCTGCTCGCGAGCACAATCAAAGTTTGCTGGCTTTCACGGCCGAAACTCTCCCCTGCAGAGGGCTATGACGGGGGCTATGAGCGCTTCGCAATTATTTCGCGCACCACTGTTCTTCAACAAGCACCAAAATCACTTCATTCATTCGAGTTTTCTGTATTTGCGGACGAATATGTTCCATAGATTTTCTACACACTTCTTACAGACTATTGCACTCCTTTAGATATTTACTTTTGTATATTCGCAATCTATAGACTATATGTAGACAAAAACTACTAAGAATGTGCTATCATAAATCTACAGATTGTCCAGAGATCGTCTACAGGAATTGTATTGCCAACAAACTAATCTATAGGATTTGGCTATCGAAAGTTTATGAACTTTATTGACAAAAGTCTGTGGACAGTCTAAAGTCTGTCTAAAGAATCGTTTTTCCAACGGCGGAGCTGGAGTAGTCGAAGTCACAACCTCTCATCAGAGCGCCCGAGTCGCCACGAGCGATGCCGGATATTGCAAGTACCTGAGTAATGACTGCAACAATATAGGAAAGAAGTTATGCAAGAGATATTACATGGATCCTGATTTTTAACCATTCTCGAATAAACAGCGTATCAAGCACCGAGAGCTGCAGAGTCGAAAGTACCAAGTCCATCTATAACACGAAGTAACAAAAAGGGAAAAGAGACAAATAGTAAAATACAACAAGCAAAGACCTCAGTGCTCCCAATGCCATTCAGAGCATCATCATTATCCCCGCCCTCTGTTCGGTCTCCCGCTAAGCTGGCTCAGCTCGAACAAGAGGATGCGCGTTCCGCGCAGCTGTTGCGCGCTGGTTCAAACGTAACGACGCTCAGGCTAGGAGGACAGAAAAAGCGAAAGAAACCAGAGCGGAGAGGGCGAAGAAGTACGTCGCGTCGCTGCCGCTTGGGAAGGCTTGGAAGCTGAGAGAGACGGAGGAAAGAGTGAGAGAAACAAGATCGAAATGACTTCTTCACTCGGCATCTAGGATGCCACGGAAAGGAGAGGAGCATTAAAGAGAAAGTCAGCGAAAGATGACGCCCGCGTCGATCTCGTAATGCTCCCCGGCCGCCACTCACCAACCAACGTGCTCCTCCCCCTCAATATCCTCCATTTCCTTCTCTCCCGACTCCAATGGAGAAAGCGTATACGTAGTGTAGTAATGCGGAGTCGGCGGCGCATAGTTGGAAGGAAAGGAACACCGCCCGATCCCACGCGCGCGCCGTTTCCGTGTCTCGACCGATAGCCTCCTACTGCGCTTTATTTACGTTGTTGGAGTAAACGCTGCTCCCGCGCGCCATCCGACTATGGCTATATAGCCGCCTCGCCCCACAACCCGGTCTCAAGAAGTGAGCGCAGCGCGTGGCTTCCATGCGCGGCCCAGTGCGCTCCATCGGAACGACGGATAACAAGAGAGAAAAAGCCTGCACTGCAGGCGTCGTAAACTTGCCCGGACGCAAGGGCGCGCTCGTGTGTACCACGCTCAACTCTCAAGGCTACCCCCTTCCTTACGTAAAACACCCTCCCTCCGTGACGCACTGCTTAAGAGATATAAGTAATGAAAACAGAAAAAGGAAGGACCGGTTCGAAGGAATTCGTAACGGTGCTCCTCGGATCAAGTCAGTCGAGAAATTGGAAAACGGGGGAAGAAGGCGCGGCCGAAGGGAAAACGAGGGCGGGGGGGGGGGGGGGGGGTGGGGGGGGGGTACCGCATCTTCGTCGTCCGGTGGTCATTATGCTGGCGGCCACTGCCGGCAGTCCCGCCGAAGCCGTTTCGGAGTCGAACTCGTACTACGGCTGCAGCTATACAGACGCGCGCGCTCGGACATTTTCGAATGAAATGGCCTTCTTCGGGTGGCGCGGTGTCCGTCGTGTGTCCAAGGAACAGCATCAAGAACAGGAAGCGAATGGCCCGTGCGGGCGATGGGGCCGGCTCTCCTCTCTACTCGAGGGTAGGGACTAAGACCCGCCGCCGGCCGAGATGGGGCGATGCTGGATCAAATTTACGTGAACTGCGAAAGGGCAGATTGAGTCCGCGGCCGGATGCGGGCATCAGACTCTCCCCCCTCACTATACGACGACGACACGAAGAACGTTGCTGGACGCTTCAGCTTTCCATGAATGCTGGGTAAACAAAAAAGGAAGCGTAGAAATAGACGAAACACTACTAGCGAGATGTTTTATCCTACACCAACAGTAATCCCAGCTCGCGCTAGTTAAGTTAGTGGCTTTGAAACCTGATCTCCCTTTAACTTATATAAGAACAAGGTCGATTAGAAACTGCCCGAGTGGAAATAAAGAGAAAAAGCTGAAAGAGAACTCTAATCGAGCGGCTGCATTCACGGCCGCTGGCGCAGGAAAACGGAAGAATGCGAAAGCGCGGAAGTTAACGCACCGAGCCAGTGAGTTTCGGCAGAGGCTTCCATACTTGCGGAAGAAATAACTGATGGCAGTAGCGAAAAGCAGATGTGTGCGCAAGTGCTGCAGAATGAAGACGAGCGTGAAACTAGTCAGGAATAAAAAAAAAGGTTAAAGAAAGACAGAAGCAGCAAGAAATCGACACAGGGGGGAGGAAGGGGGGGGAGGGGGGGGGGAGGAACTACACGCAAAGTTTCTTTATTTGTTTACACCAAATCGATAAATTGGAAGATCGAAGAGCGGATCCATTTTCGCAGCTGAGTACATACATCCGCCAGCGTGTCAGGTTCCGGGCGAACGCCACTGCCATTACTTACTGTTTCTTTTTTTTTCTTTTTTTTTTCTTGCTGCTGTTAACACCGTTCCTGTACACGTAACCAAACTATAAAAAACTAGAAGTACGCGCGCGCTCGAGAGATTGTGCGCGTATTTTCTTTCAACTTTCGCCCCAAAGCAAGCTGCTCCGCTTCCTTCGCTTTCTCTTACCCTTCGTATTATTGAACTTGGTGGTGGGAAAAAAAAAATAAAAACAAACATAAACCGCCGACTCGTCGAAGTGAGCAACGTTTTTACTTTCTCGCCTCTCGCTCGTTCCTTTATTTCTCTTCCTATTTTTTCTTGCCAGGTGGCGGGCTTACAACCGTGTCCTCGCCCTGCCTTGGCACGCGAAAAGCGGGCTAAAAAAAAAAAGGCTGAAAAAAGAAAGAAAAAAGGTCGGGATAGAAAGATGGAGGTAAAGAAAGGATGGGGATGCTGCGAAAAGAAAACGCAAGCTATATGCAGGCCGGGGAATGAAAGCGGGGAGAAAGAGAGAAGGAGGAAGAAAGTGGGGGAAAGGAGAGACACGAAATTAGCATCGGAAATCAAATAGAATCGAGCGACACGCGGCGAGGCGGCGTAAAAAGGGACGAAACGGATGGATTGGATCAGGCCTTTCATTGTGCGCAGCTCGACGTTTAAGCAAAAAAAAATGAAAAAAAAAAACTAAGGACGGAAACCTAAAGTAGGAGCCGCCGAAGAAGGAAAAAGGTTTCGGGAACTGGGTGCTGGAGGACGGAGTTGGCGGGAACACGCTTGGAAATATTAATAACCCACCTTCGGTCCCTGCGCGCATAAGCGACACGATTGGCCGAGGGGCAAAAGAGTGAAGGAAGGTTGAGCAAGACAAATCGATGTCTCAGACACGTACTACAGCTCGCGCCAGAGCGGTGCCCTGGAAAGACCCCGAGCGTTTTGCATGAGTTCCGGAGTAAAACATAATGAATATGGGCAATCGACGAGCAAGCACACGTATAGATAAGATTCCTGCCGTATGGAGCACTTAGCACACCTCCGACGCACAGAAGTCGGTTCTCTCACCGCGCCCTGAGCGTTCAATAGACGTTTCCCAATCCACGATCGAAGAGCAAACGAAGAGCACCAGGAAAAAGGCGTGTACAGCGAACCACTAACTGTCTGACCTCAACTGGCTGTGCGTACTGTTACAACACGAAACGAGGTTGCGCTCCACAGGCCCCGCAGATAAAGAGAAATACGGAGATGGAAATCCAGCACTGAACAGTTTCATCACTCCAACGCAAAGAGGTCTCGCCACCCACCCCCTAAAACAAGCATGAACCGTATAATCAATAATCGAAACGACACCGACAGGGCCTTGAGGAAAACTAAAACACGGGCAAAGTAAATGGAATGAACTCCATGTGCGGTGTGGATTGCCTCATTTGTCTCATGTAGAAAAAATAGCTACGCACTGGGTTGTTTGGGATATGAGATTTAATTTATAGGGATGCAGCTCTCCACCATGCGTGCTCGTGGTTCACCAACATGGCGGCAGCGATGACGTTAATTTTACTTTTGCCTAGCTTTGTTGTTGCTGCTGCTGTTTTTTCCGTGTGTCCGCGTTAAAAGATTACTGCGCTGCGTTCATCATAATCACCATCACCATCAGCCTGACTACACCCACTGCAGGGCGAAGGTCTCTCCAATTAACCCTGTCCTTTGCTGGCCGGGGCCACCGTACCCCAGCAAACTTCTTAATCTCATCTGCCCACCTAACTTTCCGCCGCCCCCCGCTACGCTTGCCTTCATTTGGAATCCACTTCGTTACCCTTAAAGAAAATCGCTTATCCTGCCATCGCATTGCATGCCCTGCCCAAGCCCATTTCTTCCTCCTGATTTCGACTAGGATGTCATTAATCCGCGTTTGAAGAAGAAAAAAACAGTCTACCCCTTTGTGCCGAATGCTCCATCTGCTCCGATATTTTGATGTCTCTACGGTGGAGCAATTGCCGGCAGAATAATCGATCGCACCAGCAGCTCGGAGCAAACTAAGCTTAACTCATATCAGTCGCGAATACTCCTGTCGCTGCAATACGCGTTCGTATTATTACCTTGCTTTTCCTAACACGCTAGATTTCTTCCGAGGATGTGCACAAGTTGTCCAAGGCGAACAAAAAAAGCAAAACATCAAGCGTTCAACGTGCTAGGGAACAAAATAAAACAAAGAACAGCGGAGATGGGAAGGCGCCCAATTAGGCAGTGCCCGCGCACACACACACGCCACTCTGCCGCCAGAGCAACAATCACAACACAACCACGCAGCTCGCCCAGCGGAAAACTCCATCAGACAGGCTGCGACGCGATGATGCCGACGCCTGGGCAACCGGCATCATCCCCTCCCCCCTCCCCTTTCCGCCCACAACGCCTATTCTGGAATGGCCTGGGAAACCGCTATGTGCTCTCCCCACGACTAGACTGGCCAAAACTGTGGGACCCGCCGCTCTCTGCAGCGTGGCCTGGCTGCCCAACGTGCTCGGCCTCGGTACTTACGTGCAACGAAGCCGATGGCGTGGCCACAGCCAATCAAATCAGGCCGGCGCAAACATGCAAGCGCCACTGTCGTCAGGCGTATCTGGGTGTGCTCCCGGTTGGCAGCTTGCTTGCTTTTTCCGGCGTTCGCTTTGTTTACTCTGCTCGGGCACGTTGGTTCATGCCTGACTATACAGGCCCAACAACAAGCTCTGGACGCCAGTTCTTCCCGATTAACTCCACAAGAGCCGCCTCCGAGGACGCATAAAAGTAGAGACCTCTTCAAAAACAGTTCTTCCCGATTAACTCCACAAGAGCGGCCTACGAGGACGCATAAAAGTAGAGACCTCTTCAAAAAACTGCGTGCCCCGATGCCTGGTTCTTAAGACTCAGGCAGCTCCCGCCTGCAGTATAAGGAACCACTGCTTTTGCATGCAGCACTTATCGACACTGCCCGTAGGTATTTACGACTGAGAAGAGAGAATGTTTCACTGCACAAAGCGTCAGTCACCCGGCCGTCGTGCAGAGGTCGCCGTACACATTGTCTATACAACGCCAGTCGTCCGGCAGTACAAGCAGTGTGGTTCCGCAGCATTTCGTTCCACTAAATCCGCGGCATCCATTTCAAGAACGTCAACATTTCCTGACATATAGGAGCGTCTACTTCGTGTCCAGTCTTCACAGAGCAGCCCAGTCCACGTAAGGACGAATCAGTGACGAAGTGTTGCAACCAATGGTCACCATGAATCTCGGGTTCTTCGGCTTCCCGTGCTTTTAGCAGGATGCAACGGCTCGGCTGACTTATGGCTATGACGTGGGTAATGGGCTACGTTAAGCTGAACCAAGTATTGTTTGCTTGTATTGCCTTTAAGCTTGCCAAGCGGCAGGCATTTGCATGCATGATGCGAAAATAAATCGGATATACGTGGTGGCCTAGCTCGGCTGGAAGCCATTCATCACAACGCAGTAGCTGACAGCCCGCACAGCGATTACTTAAAAATCTGCAGGATGGACGAGACACCCCACAAGACAAATCGGTATGTTCGCTGGCGAAGATAGTACCTAAAAAACGCGCCTCTATGCAAATGGCATGCCGGAAACAAGGCTAGACAAAATCAGGCATGGCGTTAACGCCACAGGGTACCGTACCTTTGCCTATGCAAAGGGCACAAAGCCTTGAGTATTGCAAGCAGTGTAGTCAACTAAGAACAGAGGGTACCGGGATTACATAGTATATTCTTCTGTTTAGTCTTCCGAGTAGAGGTGTGTGAATGGTACTCATTGAAAAGCGAATCAAATACGAATGGCGCAGCTAAAATGCGAATCGAAATGTAAATCGAATATTCATGCGCGAATTCACTAATTGTGAGACGGCTAAGCGTTGGCGAAGGCGCGTGGGGCAGCGCCGTAACCAATGGAGCTATACGTGTCAATAGACACAACAATGATATCCATTATAGGGTGCGCAGCACGAAGTCAATATATTAACTCTTGACTGTCATGTCACAAGCGTAGGAAAATTACCTCTTGCTAATGATGATAACAGCGAATAAACTAGCGCCACATATCAGTAGATGACGAAAGCTATGAGTCGTGGCCTCCGAGATCTGGAATAAAAGCAGGGTTTCCTAAACCTGCCTGAACCCTGCTGCGGCCAGTCCAGGCCACGTATGAGCATTACGAACCCTTCATTACGCACAATATCATCGCGGCAGCATGCCGTGCGGCGTCTCTCATTCGATCTTCGTGCGAATTATCCAAAAACGATTAAAAAAACTATAGAATATATTTTATTAACTTCGAATAATTTCGAACAAGCACTATACGATTCGTTCAGCAAATCGAATAGGTGAATATTCTATTCGCCACCAGAAAAGTTCGAATGTTCGCACACCCCTACTTCACACACCCTTAAACAGACGTCATTGGCTCCAGCAAACAATACACACCAAGTGACGCAACGCACCTCGCGTGACTCGTCTCTGTGGCCTTCAGACGGCGAGCGCCATCTATTATTGACACTCTCCGTACGAGTGCGTTAATGTCACGTGCATACTTGCCGTTTCGCCACGATGCATGGCCAACCTCGCCCGTCCTGCTCGTAACTGCCGATGGCGGTCGTTGCAACTCGCGACGATTGGCCGAGAGAGGGCGGGAGGGGAGAAAGCGGTTCTGCCCGTCGACGGCGCCGTGATCAGCGATTCCGATCAGGGCAAGACTGCCATGCCCACGCCTCCAAACAGCTGGCTTCGTCGGACGCGAAGGGGAGGAAGTAAATAAATAAACAAACAAACAAACAGACCAGAGAGAGGCGCTGCTTTGCACGCAGCACTCACTCTCTCTCACGTTCCTTCCGCTGAGGGAACCCATTCCAAAGTGTCTCCATCGCCAACGGCCTCTGGCGTCGACGTTTATGGCCCTAACATCCATCTCGCCACAAGGCACCCAAGTCTTAAGCATCAGTCGAGAAGATTTGAACGAATGAAAACGTTCGAGCAGGAAATGAAAACGGAGAATTGATACTTCCGGTTTCAGACTGTGCTATCGTCGTCAGCCAATCACGCAACGAGCTAATTACGAGGGGAAAAAAAAGGTATTCCCATACGAGCTGTCAAGACGTGCTCTCCCGCAATGTAGCATGTTCATCGGATATTGGTAACGGCCATATAGGATTCGCGACCAATAACTGAGACGTGCTGGACGTTGTATGACTCAGCGCCCGGACCTCCTGAAACACGCTGAAAGCGTTTTCCGACAGGCTACTCTACTGACTGCCGCTATCCGCTCAGACCATAGAGTTTCTTACTGTTACCTAGAGGAAAAGCTGGCGCCCCTTCTATGGGAGTTTGTGTGGAGCCCCCTCAAGACCACTTCAGCCACCATGGGCGCTCAAAGCATCATGGGCCGGTGAGCTACCGACTGCAGAACTACGACTTTTGGCCGAAAAATAATGCAAAAATGAACTCTGTTCGATAATCAAGAATGTCCTAACATTTAATATCCTGTCTAATGATTACAACAAATGAGCAGAAAAGCATGTAAATGCAACGTTTGCCCAAAATAAGAGGTGGCTGGCTCTCCTATTGGGCAAGTATTCAACAGTACAAAACTAATATTTCGTGCTTAACAGGCGCGCTTTTAAAAGGAAATATGTTTTAAGAAAAAAATCCTGTTGCTTAAACACTTTAAAGGTTTTTTAATAGCATTTCGGAAAAAAAAAAAAACTGTTATTGGCTTCATGTGCTGTTGCGGTTTCGCTACTATGGCTTTTGCACACTGCGTTCGCGCCAAAGTCGTCTGCGCACAGGAACAGCGTTTTCGGAACTAAACATCTTAGTAGTGACACTCCGCGTCCCCCCAAAAATACAACTGTCCCTCTGGGTAACACTAAGAAACTCTATGGCTCAGACGAAGTGTATTCCCGCTGGTGCACGTGGTTTCCGATCAAAATGCCCTGGCAAACGTGTGCATGCGCGCTATATAAGTAGGGACGATTAATTATCAAGCATTCACTCAAAGCAAAACCGTAATGGCTATCCAGAGCTTCGTAACCTCACGACTAGCAGCCATAGCTTTCAAAGCCTTCATGCGTCTATCACGAACGAACATGCGGCTGCAACGCCAATCAAGCTATGAGGGGAAGGGGGAGTACCGAACCTCTCTCAATCGGAAAAAGCTAGAAAACACGCCTTCTGGGACCTTTCAATGAAATCGAAAACGACGCAATGAGTGCAGACCGAGCAGGAACTCAGTGCATTCAGGATTCCACAGCATCGAAGACTGCGCGAAAATGAACTTTTTTTTTTTTTTTAGGGAAAGGAAATGGCGCAGTATCTGCCTCACATATCTCGGTGGACACCCGAACCGCGCCACAAGGGAAGGTGGGAGTGAAAAAGAAAGAGAGAAAGAGTTGCCGTAGTGGAGGTCTCCGGAATAATTTCGACCACCTGGGGATCTTTAACGTGCAATGACGTCGCACAGAACACAGTCGCCTTTTGCGTTTCGCCGCCATCGAAACGCGGCCAGAGCGCCTATACCAACGGGGAACTGGTGACGTGGCGGATGTTTACGCTCACGCGTTAGCTCAGGTGACAGCAAGGTTTACGGTTGCGAGTTGAGCGCTCCGCAGTCGGTATGGAAAAGCGAATGAGGCTGCATGAAGAGACTGCCCCCGCCAGCACTGGTTTCGCAACTTATCTTCGCGACATACAGAGCTCTAAAAGCTGTTGTGAACCCAAACGAAACCACCGGCAACGCAACCTTCGCACGGACTTTTACGGGTTCACACAAGGCAGAGCGTTACAAATGGGCAGAGGTCACAATTTTTTTTTTTTTCAGGACTACTGCTAAATCCGTAAAACAAGCAGTACTACAACAAGCAGAAACACGACAAAGACCCCGGACACACAGTATCTCATAACACCAACTATTGCTGCCTTGTAATGGGCCCCGGGCCTAGTCAAGCTACTCTGAAGTAGCTTTTTGCCCAGGGGCCTTTTTCTCTTTTAGAGAAATAAAGAATATGTGTATGTGTATGTATTAAATAAAGCTTTCTTCTCGCCCGCAAGCGTACTCAAGTAAAGGCGGGCGACAGAAATTTTCGCAGGTGCCGCGGAAATTGAACGATGGCGTGCTCCAGACAAAAGTAAACACACATATAGTAGCTCTCACCCGACTTCGTCACCATCACACCCGAACCCGTTTCACAAGCGAGGACCCCCCCCCCCCCCCCCCCCCCCGCTTCCCCCTTGTTCTCCCCAGCACGGCTATAGCCATACACATACACCCAGCTGCGCGACCCGGAGCGCTTTCACTTTTAATTGCGCTCTGCGCCCGGATCGGGGTCAATCAGGCTAATTATGGGGAGGGTCGGATCGGCGCCATCAGCTCCCGTGAATGGCCCGAGAGGGCGCCTCCGTCGATGTAGACGGGACGCACAAGCACGCAAAAGCTGAAGTGTAGGGGAGATTGGGGAGCTCGACGAACCAGACGCCCCGGCTCGCTTCGATTTTTTTCTCCCTCTTTACGCCCATACATGTCGGGTAAAAAAAAAAGGCAGAAAATGAGGCAGAGAGGGCTGGTTGCGGCGCCGTGATGGCAGTGCGCGGACGGAGGTTAGGGAAAACCCGGCCGATCAGGCTGCAAGCACTGTTTTCCTACGGGGGAAAAAGAGGCGGAACTGGGGCGGATATTATAGAGAGAGAGTGACGTCTTCATCCTCGTCGTATAGAGAAGAAACTCGACTTCGGAGGATAGAATGAAGGGGAGAAGGGGCCCACCTCCATTGTCTTTGCGCCCTAGGATTCCCGCACGCTTCACAGCAATAAAAAAGTCGTTAGAGGAGAGCCAGGCCTTAAAAAGTTAGAGCGCCATAAAACTAAGAACTGCGTCGCATTGACCGATCTTTATTAATTTTTCTTTTTTTTTCTCAATCACCTGCCTTTCTTCGAAACGGTAAATAATTTCGCAAATGGGCTAACTTGTGAAGGTTACGTGTTTAGCAGTGTCCCCGTGAAAAGACTTTTCTCTCCTTATGTGACTTCTGTGCTAAAGAACAGTAAGTCATACAATGTATCGGAGGGACTAACTAGACGACTTCTAAATGCACGGCGCCGCCTCCGATGCCTCTAACACAGGTAGAGTTTGTCAGCACCTCAGGTGCATCGTGTATTTCCGTTCCAAGCAAGCAGCCAATGCCGCAGCATTCTTACACCGACCCTGCATCATCTCGATATTCGTGTAAGAAGCATAATTTTTTTGTTTTTCATTCAGTAAACTTCACTTAGTTTCTGTTCAATAAACTCGCGTTTATATCTTTCTCAATCTATTCCCGGCCCAAAGAGAACTGAAAATCAAGTCGGCAACGCAGGTGCGCATATTATCAACAAGACCATGTTATATACTTTATATAATGCAGTCTCGAGCAAAAGTTCGCGGGACGCGCGTGCTCGGGACCACTCTTACTCCAGCGCCACCTCGCAATCCAGTCGTTTGGTATTGTTCTGTCAGCGGATGCAGAACGTATACCCCCGTTGCCAAAAGTAACTGAGCAACAGGTTTTCGCTTATCATCCGTATAACGGAGCCTTTACGGCACCACCAGAGACCCAAAGGTGTCGAAACGTGAGGACAAGGGCTTACCTTGCTTTACACAGAACCAGAGCTTCAGAGCTGCAACATGTGTTTCGCAATAGGCTAAGAAACAAACTACCGTTGCCCGGTTACTTTTGGCAAAGGCGGTATACGCCTCCTCACATCTGCAAGAATACTCGCATAACGTAAACTTTTGACGCCAAATGCAAGTACTGCACCATCGTAGGCGACTTCTTTCGCAGGTAACTGCCACACTAACAAATTAACGAAAAACCCGGCATCAATCTTTTCCATTTCAAGAGGCCGGCGGCGTCTACCTTCTGCTTGGCTAGTGCCAGGAAGATGACTCTCGGTAAATACGCCTGCAAGGCCTTCACTTTGGTCACGCAGCAGTCATGTGCCGACGCAGTGCCATCATTCAGGCCCCTCAAGTGATTTTCGCTCTTGGAATCGGAGCCATTGGCAACGAAACCTCTTGGACGGCGCTCTCAAAACAGGCCTTCACCTTTTTATTGCGTTATGACTCATGCCCGATGAAGCAGCGGCATACACTGCAGGACGGAAAGAAAGAACATGCAGCTAAGCGCTCGTGAATTCCGGTTTCTGTGATTTATATTTCTTCAGCATCAACCGCAGTCATTCAAAAAAAAAAAAAGGAAACAGGGTTCTTGTACCTTATTTTTTCGACAAGGCATGCGAAACGTAATGGACGTCCTTAACTGATATATACTTCTGTAACATATACTGCGGAGAGGAACGAACGTGTACATGAGCTCCGAAAAAAAGAAAAAAAAAGTAGTTGCACTGCCATTACTTTGTATTTCTTTCCTTGTATCTGTATTTATTACTTTTTATTTACGACCAATAACAACCACGACTCCGCCTTATTCGCAACAAAAAAAAAGAGAGAGAGAGAAAAGATCACCCGTATCACACGCAGGCGTTTCAAGAGGGTATACACCAATTCTCCCGAGAAGCGAACGGGAAAAGCCGTGGAGGAAGAAGCTGCAGGTAAACTTCAATTTTGCGACGTGGAAGAAAAAGGGGGCTAGGCGATGACAGGAAGAGGGTTCTCAAATCGAAAAGCCACCTCATCATCCAAAGCGTAAGCGCGCCACCGAACTGCGGAAAAAACCGCGACTAGGTGCCCAAGACCGGATTCAGCGTACCCACCAAAGCATGGGTCATCATCGACTCGGCGCCCATGCAGGCCGCATGGAGCACGCGTGGTCCTCGAAGAGCGCTGTACACAACTTCAGCAGAGTCTCTGCAGGAGCGGTTAGGATTCTGGAGGCGGGAAAAGGGGCAGATCAGCCGATTTTGCTGGTCTGGACACCCGCCCATCAAGCCCTGCGAGGGAATGAAGGAGCACGCGAGAAGTTGCCCGAAGACTCACTTGCCGGGCGAGCTCAAGCTCTCCTCCTAACGAACTGACAGCCACAGGAAAGGATAGGATGCTCACCTATCGTGAAATCGCGCAGTACTACCGATTAACTAGAACGGAATAAACGCAAGCGGATAGCAAACTTAGTAAAAAGGAGGAGACAGCTTGGAGGTGACTCCAGGTCGGGGTGTTGTTTTACGCTGTTTTTTTTTTTTTTTCACCATGAATTCACACCAACTAGCCCAAATGTCTGCTTTGCTGAACCTTTAACTGTTATGTTCAATCGAGTCATCGTACAGCAACAGAAATAGCACGAAAGTACTATATTCCACGCCTCTTTGGCCCCGCGCCAAATTACATGCATTCAACAACGGAAACATATGATTAGATAATTATAATTAACAGCCATCTGTTGTTGCTGTAGTCAGGCTTTCCTTTATAGCCGCATGGCCGCGGCGAGGTAGACGTTTATAACGACATCCCTGTTTGTGTGTTTTGTGTTGGGGATTTCCCTTGAAGACATTCAACTATATGTATGCGTCTTCTCCTTCATGTTGCTTTTTTTCCCTTTTGCATCCAAACAACAGCTGGTCGGCACCTGTTACGGATCACTCGAAGAAATAATATAGTTTTTACATACGACCTCACCTGCAGACACGTAGCCGGTTTTTTTTTTTTTTTTTTCTGCAGTAGAGGCCCAAGGGAATGTGTTTACCGGGTACCCCACCCCCCGCCCATTCTGCCTATCTCCCCTGGATACGTGCCTGCTCATCTATATTCATCAGCATCAAGTATTCGAAGCTACCGAAAAACCAGAAGCTGCAGGCCAAAAGGTTATATACCATTAAAGTGGCCCTTTCCTCTCGTCGTTGAATCAGCTTATAATAGCGCTGCACTCTAAACATGAACACCCCGATATGGGAGCAGGTTGTCCTCTAGCGCACATTATAAAAGAGAGTGCGCTAGAGGACAGCTTACTCCGTTCTGTTGCACGTATTTCTCAACAACACAAGTGGTGCCTCAAGGCATATTTGGGCAGGTTTCAATGTATTTCGCCCTTGACCGTGAAACAGAGGCCTCTTGTGAACTTATTTTGAAACGAATTCACCGGGCGGGGAACGAATGACCGGGCGGGGGAACATTTGCGGGCGTTAAGGGGCGGAGGGACACATTTGGCAGAGCATTGTGCGAACTGCAGAGCGTGCGAGCCGCGGCTGAAAGAGATAAAGATACTTGGCAGAGGCGGTGATAAGACGGCACGTGAACTATTAGAAGCCTTTCACATCAGGAAGAGGGGGCATGACTGTGTGAGTGACACGTCTGTTAATCTTGTGCACGCAGAGTACAGGTATCTCGAGCACGCATTGTGAACTGACGATGTGTTTCTTTACTGCGCATGTCTCCATTTATGTATATAATCTGCTCTCTTATTACCTGCGAATAAATCAGATGAAGTTAGCGCCTGTCCTGTGTCTTTCCTCTCTTGTGTGCGTGTTGTTGTGCGCTTGAATTCGATTCAAAATAAGCTATGCACCATCTAGCCCAAACAGAAGTTTTGTTAAACTCTTCTGAACTGCTGATGACATCATATTTCGCAGGCTTCGTCGCGACTACGCCGGTGAAAACTGTCGAGAAACCATTCACAGACGGTGGTTGTGGTTTATTAGGGTTCAACGTCCCAAAGCGACTCAGGCTATGAGGGACGCCGTAGTGGAGGGCCCCGGAAATTTCGACCACCTGGGGTTCTTTAATGAGCACTGACATCGTACAGTACACGGGCCTCTAGTATCTCGCCTCCATCGAAATGCGACCGCGGCGGCCGGGATCGAACCCGCGTCTTTCGCGTCAGCAGCCGAGCGCCATTACCACTGAGCCACGGCGGCGGATGTCCGAAGGAAGTGTATGAACCTGTTGTAGCGTCGTAGGTCAAATGTATGCCAGTTCCTTCCCTTAAACCACGGAGTAACCTGAAGTTCACTGGATGGCAACCCTAAGATGTGGACGAACTTGGAAGAGTTGTTTGAGTACTCTGCGTTGTTGCGAGCGAAGAATGGTGTTGTGTAGAGCTCTGCAAGCAGACTGGATTATCCGTCGGGATGAGCAAGTCCGAAGCGACTGCGAGGGAACCAGTCTGGGTTTTGAGAGGACCAGCTGCTACGCTTCCAGAGGTGTGGGCACGTTCTCGTGTAAGTTTAAATACGCATTGTGAGAAGATTCATGAGGACCACGATGCAGCTATATAAACTGGCATGCGGTACACTGGTCCAGGACAGCACAGGACGAAAATTCACAAGCTTCTATTTGCCGCACAAGCGCTTGTGTGAAACTTTCAGGTATAGGTACGGCAGTGATAAGCTTAATGGGAGTCCTCGTATCGCAACGCTTCGATGTTTTCCGACATACGAATATGTGCAGAAACACAGATACTTTTAACAAGTCTACAAAATCAGTCGCAATCAGGTAACAGACCCACGTGTAAGCATAACAAAAATAAACACCCAAAAATTCATCGCGTACACTTCCACTTTCTTACTGAGTTTTCTTAACGCGAACTGTGCGACAAGCATTATCGTTCTTTCAACCATACCTATTGCTCTGGTCTTGATTTCACTGCGGCCCAGTTATTCTCCTTCTCTCAAAACCACACAACTATAGTCTTCCGCAGCTCTCGCCCCTCGGTCGCTATGAAATCAGCCTAAACTGTCAATCACTGGTTTCTTCGTTTCTTTCTGTGCCGACAGGCTGCGCCACAATCTTCTTGTTTCCTGCCTTCCGGCAAAGAAAAAAAAAAAAGCAGCAGCTCACACGACTCGGCGCGCATGCCGAGAAGGCTGGCTTTGTCTCGCGCCCAAGAAGAAGAGGGCACCGACCCCGACGGCGCCCAATTCACTTCCAATACATGAGTCCCACAGCCCGCCTGCTCTTCTTCTCCCCTCGAATTCTCACACCGGCGGGAGCGCCAGAGTCCATGGGCCCCACGCTTCGGCGCCCAGCCGGCGGTCAGCTTCGCATGCGACACACGTAAGACGACGCCGCGCTCGGACTTCACACCAGTGATTCGCAGGCAGACAGCATGCGCTGTGCTGCAGCTCCTCCCCCCCCCCCCCCCCCCCCGCGCAGAGAAAGGGCTTCTTTTAAATGCAGAAGTGGCTTCTGACATGAAGTACAGACGCACAAATGGACAGAAAGCACCCCGACACGCTTCTGAGATTGCACTGTAAACGAATGCGCGAACAAGGAAAAGAAAAACTATGATACGCGGCTTCTTTGCAGACCTGTCGTTGGGCTTGTTGCTTTTCATTTACTAGTGACAGAATAGAGCAAACACCAAGACACACCCAAGTGGCATATAACACGTCATGGCACAGGTTCCCCAAACAGGTTCAAATCCTGTTGACTGCGCCAAATGTGAAGTTCTCGTGCCTGAAATAACACAGTATATATCTTGGACGCAATCCTTTCGTTCTTGCTGTTGCCTTCGTGCCATGGCACATACCCACGACGGGGAACATACCAGGGTGCAGTAAGGAGGGCCAAGAGAAAAGGGTAAACTGGTGCCAAGCTAATGTTTCCTATTATTCTACACTGTGATCATCATATTCCTTTTCTATCTGCTCCTACACTAAAAATTTTGTTACTACAAAATGGAATGAGCGAACGCGCTTTTGAAAACCAAGTACCACCAATTGCAAGATATCTTCGCCGGCGAAAATTATTAATCTTCTCGAGACAAGGCGCGATCCTTGTCGCAAAAAATGGTAAATGTGGGCAAACAGGGCAAGAGGAATATGATAGATGACCGCTATTAATTCAACATCTTCCTGCTGTTTCCAGGCTCGTCTGAGCTGCACTAATCTTGGCGCCAGGAACATATGATCCCAGCGCAAACGTTTATAGTTCCGCTCTGTAATAGCGATAAGCAGAGCCACGAGCAAGTAAACGAGAAAAAAGAGAGGGGGGGAAGCCTACCAAAGAAAGCGATGCGATTACAGGGCCTGTTACATCAGCGCTTGATGAGGCCCACGTGCTGCACTTCGCCTCCTTCGGCAATCCCAATGCTAGCTGCATGGAGCAGCCGAGGCGAGCAACGCGTGAGAGGCGCCTGTGGCGACGATAAAAAGAGGGAAAGAGAGAAAGGGGGCGTCGCACCGCGCTAACTAGGGCGAAAAGCGGCCAGACAAAAAAGGGCAGGCTCGGCTGGCGTAAAACAAAAGGAGACCCGCAGAAAGGACGGCCGGAAATGAGGAAGACGAGACACCGGACCAGCCTGCTGCTGCCGGTGCCATGAAGGGATCGGAAGCATGGACAGATAACGGTCGCAAAGAGCAGGCGCCTGGCTAAAGGGACGCCGTACTCTATCGAGCACAGGGACCCGCGACGCGCTGCCGCCTTTTCGCGCAGTTGAGGAACTACCTTCTAGCCTCTGTAGAGGAACCAGAGAAGCAGGGAAAAAGACGGAAGCGAAGTTTCGGTTCGAACAACAGGGGGAGAAGCGTCAAGAAGAACCGAAACAATTGGACAGACAATTCGTCAGGCGTCAGCGTATAACAGTCCCCACTGGGATATAAGGAGTTAGATACACATTACATGTGGCAATCACACGATTTTGTTGGATCCTGCTAGTATAGTCTTGCGGTTCAGGTTTGAAGCGCATGTAATATACGGTCGATACTCGATGGAGACCGGATTCACCGGAAACTTGCTGGAACTGTGCGAAGTTCGAAATAGGGGTAATTTTTCCAAGACACCCCCCGGCGACAGCTCCGAAGCGTCATTTTGAATAAACCGCAAGTTCGAATTAAGCGGATTCGTATTAGCGAGAAGTTTCACTCCGGAGACAATTATGTAATCGCACTGATTCGAAATGACGCATCAATCCCGTCAACATGAGGCGCATTGGAAGCGTTCCATTAATTGCAATTCCACATAAGTCGAAAAAATTTTGGCGTCCTTTAACGAAATTCGACCGTACTGAACTACGCTTCAACCTTGCAACATCACACAAAGATGTATGCGTGTCGTTGAGGGAGGGAAAGTAAGAATGGGGGGGCATTCAAAAGAAAACAGTGAGGATGTCGCAGTTTCCGAGCGCGCCTCTGACAATTAAGCTGCCTGGTTACGATGCAAGCGATTCTTTGGGTCAGTATCATTTCACTGCGCATCCTCAATTACTCAGTGCTTGGCAACCGCTCGTTGAGCTGCAAGCTGGCGCGTTGGACGAGTCTCGGGGCGCAGGAAATACACCCTCCGCTAGGTAACGCGGCTAAAGAATGCCTGCGCGCTCTCGTAAGCGCCAACTTGCGAAATCGTCCAAGTGCATTCGGCATTTGCCGGAATCGCGGAATTCCACATTCGCGGGATCTGCCGCTGCAAAGCGCTGCAGGCGCGGCCGGCAGCCAGAAGCCGAGTGATTCACGCGTCTAATTTCTCTCGAACGAGTCACCAAAGCGAATGCTGCAGATGGGTGTGCGCGCTTGGGAACAAGGGAGTCGGTCTGCGCGGGAGAAAGGCTAGACCGTCCTATTCTGGGTATTTTCGACAAGGAGTTATAGTTGCAGCTTCATTAAGTCGGGCGTGGGCTGAAATGTAACTCCTGCGACCGCTACGCCTCACTTAGCTTGGAAAGAGACCGCTTATGGCCCAATTGCACCATCTGCGCGACAGTGGTCCCGCTATAGTCGCTAAAAACGAACAGATGGCGCCAGAATCGATAATCAAACTGTCAGTGGGCACCATTACGCGTTCGAAGCAAGTTACGACCGCATACAGATACTGATCCTTGACTGGTGCCGTGTGCCACTGGCAGTAGTATGACGTTTTCTGTAGCTATGCATACAAAGGCCTAGGAACGGACTTGTCGATTCCATATCGCGACAATATTGGCCGGAAACGATAAGGCTTGAACATGTTGTTTGGACATGATATAAACGAAAAAATCACTTAAGGAGGCAAAGTAAACTGAAAAAAGGCGATAACACTCATAATAGGGAGTCCTCATCACATTAAAAACTTTTTAATGTCATGGCATTAGCAGCCTCATCGGGCAAACAGAGTGTCGCCGGTCATAAAGTTCGCCCACTGGGTGGAGGAAAGTGGCGTCACCAGACTGGATAGTTCCGATTGGCTGCAGGGAAGTGGCGTCACCATACCGGATAATGCCCATTCGCTAGAGGGAGGTGAAGTTACGATATCTGATAGTTCCCACTGGCTACGGAAGTGGTGTCACTAGACTGGATAGTTCTGATTGGCTGCAGGGAAGTGACGTCACCAGACCGGGTAATGACCATTGGCTGGAGGGAAATGATGTCAACAGACCGGAAGTGACGTCACTTTCGGTAAAGGCAACAACCGCTTCTAATGCCATTATATTGTTAGTACAATGTAATTAGGCCTTCCTGTTAACTTTTTTTTGTTTTTTTGCGCACAGCACTGACCGGTACTTCCCGTGCCACGCTGCAGCAAGAACAGCGGAAGTTCGAAAAGAACGCGTAATGCGCAGAACACGCCTCTAATCAGTGAAAGATACAGAAAAATTGAGGTGCGACAAAAGTCTGAACACTCCATGAATATGAGCACAGCCGTCGAATAAGCAAAGAGAAATGAAAACGGTAAGAAGGAAGAGACCGAAGCCCGAAGGCGGGCACTGCAGCGGGCGGCTGCGATCGCGTGACAGGTACTCGAGGAAGCGCGCACAGCGCGCGAGCCAGCCGGCACGAGCCAAGCGCGCTCGCACGCCACAAATCAAACGACGCAGTAAGACGTTTGGTTTTGGAGCCCAAAGGGGGCAACGAGTCGTCGTGCCGCGTGCCAACTCTCTCCAAGACATGAAACGACAAACCACGCCGAGCAAACGCAGCATCCAGGGCTTACGAAACAAGGAAACGTAATGTCCGGTAAAAAGAAAACAAAGATAGGAAGAAAGAAAGAAATCAAGAAAACGCGCGCGATGTCGGAGGCAAGTTGACAAAGCGTCGGGCTCTGCAGGAAGCGGCGAGCCCTCTCCCTCTCCTCTCTTCCCCTCAGCGAGCACCTGCCCCCGGTTCACTCCGGGTCCAGCAGGGGTGTGGCTCCGCGCACGGCCCGCCGCGAAGCAGCCAGCAGGAGCAGTCATCTGCGCCCGGCGGCAGCGGAGTCAGCAGAATCGCGTCACACGCGCCCTCTCTCAGGATAGAAAGAGAGTGGGCAAGGAGGAAAGCGAAGAAAAGCCGCAGAATACCGGCCAATGTTTTCGCTTTCCCCCCTCTGCCTTCCCATCGTCTTTCGGCGCCCTTTCCTTCATCGCAACTGATGAATAATCGCAGCCGGGAGTTTCGCCGGAGAGCCGAGGTGGGGTGGCGGGGGCTCCCGCGACGAGCCAGCCAGCCGCTGCCGCGGAGAACTGCTGTCAGCGACTAAAGGGAGAAGAGCCGAGCGGCCGCTGCAGCGCTGAGCAAAGACTTTCCTCGAAAGCTGCTTTTCCCTTTCTCGCACTCGTTGTAATCGCATTCTCGCTTTATTGTTTTAGCTCCCCCCCCCCCCCCTTCCGCTGCAGCCCCTTACATCGCTGTTACTTTCTGGCGGCGCGGCAGGTCGCCGAGGACGACGGCGACGGCTAAAGAAGTTCAATTAGGGGAGCCTCGGCACATTTAGCAGCACATGATCCGTCGGCAATTAGGCAGCAGCACCTTCGCCGGCGGCGCGCCAGCAGTGGCGAAGAGCGGCGGAGAACTCTGCCGACGGAAACTAATGGTTACGGCGAGAGGGGGGAGGGGAGCGAGATCGACGAAGAACGAAGCTATTATTACGGCCGCTCTCGTATAAAAGGCCGGAGGAAGGAGGAGGAGACGTCCTTTGAAAACTTTGACAGTGCCAGCAGATCGCGGCGGAAATGAGAGCGGCGACGACGCCAGGTGGAAATGGAGCTGAGTCTGTACGTACTGCGCGCTAAACCCGAAAGACGGTGCAAAACGTCGGCTCTCTCTCGCTCACTCTATATTGATCAAAAATTAGGAATACGAGCCGGAGCAGACCAAGCCTCGTCTAGTTGTTAGCGAAATTCAGCGCTATGTTTTCAATGAAAATACGGAGCTGGCCAGCTTGGTTTTTTTATTTACTTCTTTCTGTATATGATGTGCCTAAATGACGGACCCGGCTGACATATATTTTTCTTCCGGTGGATTATAGCGCCGGTCAAATCCGCTTTCGGAAATACTATAAAGGTGCGTAGTTGGCGCGTTGCGTGTCGTTGCAGTTAAATTTCTTTACGCAGTTAAGACTTTCTACGGCTGCCGGCAAGCGATACGCAGTCCGCACTGATCCTTTGGGCCGAAAAATGAGCACACGTTGTTTAGGTGCTCGAAAGATGAGCAGAACAAAAACAGCAGCCCACTATAGACTAAACACATTCAAACTAAAAGAAATAAATAGGGCTCAACCAAAAAGCAGCGGGCACACTAAACATGCATACTTTAAACGCCACAGGTTGCATAGCCTTTTAGCGGAGCAATGAAGAGCTGAATCGCATTAGCACTACCTACACTCTAGACAGAAAGGAATAAAAAGGAAATAAACTGTCCTCTAGCGCACACCTTTTTATAAAAGGCAGTGCACGAGAGGACAGCTTACTGGCTTTTTTACTCCCATATGGGCGTATTCTTATTTAAAGTGTATAATAGCCTTCTTTGAACTTGTCCAATGTGCCTGTTGGTATGTGCGTACTCGGTGAGTCCAAGTCCCTGCCCCATACTTCCGCAGCATGGAAACAAAAATAAGATAAAGCAAAATTCCTAAACCGCAGCGGACTGAACTCAACTTTCTAATCTTTCACCCCCCCCCCCCCCCCCCCTTTCACAATGTGTAGGTAGCCACCCGGGCATTACCTGGTTAACCTCCCTGCCCTTGCTTTCTCTCTCTCTCTCCCCCCCCCCTTCATTCTTTCCCCTTCGAATGCGTGAGTCCATCCAGCCCCCTTGTGCACCGCACGGAGGAAGTCGTCGTCGCTAAAAACGTTGCGCACCACTCGAGCGGGACGCGCGGACGGACACCGGCGAGGGGTTATCTCCCACGAAGTCGGCGGCGAGCCGCCGCCCGCCGACCCACGCAAAGTTCATCAAGTGGGCAGCGTAGCGCGACAGTATGCTCCGACTAAGCCTCGTCTTGTCCCTGCCATTCATCTCTTCTTGTCCTTTCTTTTTTTACGCCTTCCAGGGAAAAAAAAAAAAAAGAAGACAAAGATTAGACCGCTTTCCATCCGCACCA
The DNA here is from genome assembly GCF_055824585.1 of Amblyomma mixtum. Taxonomy (NCBI): domain Eukaryota; kingdom Metazoa; phylum Arthropoda; class Arachnida; order Ixodida; family Ixodidae; genus Amblyomma; species Amblyomma mixtum. The sequence goes on from NC_143013.1 coordinate 14,883,710, forward strand.
CCCACCCGTCGCTAAGAGTGCTCGAAGCGATGACTCAAACCGAGCTGCTATGTATTTATTCTGCTTTTTTCCCTTTTCCTGCCTCGGTAGAGGAAAATGCGGTTGAAAGCCCCTGTGCAGCTCTTCTGGACGAAGTTTAGTCTATTCAGCTAGACTCGAACTATGACCCAAGCGGCTCGAATTACTAGTAGTACCTCGGAGTTGTCCAATGTTCTGGAAACTTCTTTCAGAATAAGCGCCACCAGAAGGAAGCATGCATAATGAGATAGAAACTTCAGGTAAGAGAGTTCTTTACAGCGACTAAGTTCACTGTTGTTTCGCAGGAATTAAACTCTGACCCCGCATAAAAAAAATGGTTTGCCCCATTTCCAAACGCAACGAATAAAAATACATTTCGGGGATAACTTCTCTAACTGATATTTATCACACGATAAACGCGAACCTTCTTTGCGCTGAGCACCGAACAAGCAGAGATACTCATAAGTTCGCACACTTTTGTAAAGCATCCTGCTTTGTGCAGCGGTCGTGTCAAGCCAGGATAAAGCTTGTAAATTCTCTGGAAAATGACGTCGGCCCGCGCACTCAGCAGTGAGAACTTCGAAGTAAACCTTGGTAAACGCGGTTATATACGCAAAACGCTTCTACTTGGGCTTGTAATTTGAACAGCCCTTCCAGACGGCCGCCCCTGACGATACGGCAGGCGGTCTCACCTACCTCGAACGCTACCTCCTTCCATACCTCGCACAACATCCCTGTTATTGAGTACACCATAGCCCAAAAATGGGCAAAAATGGGACTCTCTGCTTAAGGGAGTAATGGTTGCTCTCTTTAAGGACTAAATGGATGTAGTAGCGCAGTTAGTCTCAAAAAGACCAACCACTGCAGACCTTTTACTCCTCCCTGGCTCAGACCGTGGGTCGAGCGAAGCCTACGAATACAGGGGGCGCTTTAAATGCGGTACTGGACACGGTCTCACGAAGGGCGACAGCGGTGGCGTCCGTGCTTCCGCAGCAGTGGTGGCGGCAGAGATCGCTGACGGCACCAGAGTGCCCTCTAACAGGTCTCTCCCCTACCTCCCCCCCCCCCCCCACCCCTTTGTCTCGTCACTCCGTCGTAATTGCGGACGCACTGAGCCGTCCATTGCAGCACGCGCCAGTAGACGACCACGAAGGTTACGCGTGCGCGACCATCCGCCCCTCCCCATGCCCGCTCGATACCTCTTCTTCCGCACGTGCGTGGCGCCGAGATGGGTACGAGGCAGCTTTGGCACCCGCGCAATATCACCTGTCGTGTACACCTTGTATGCTCCCCAGCCTTTACCGGTCGCGCTAGGCGCCTACGAATGTGTCTGGAAACCCGACGAGGAGATGATGGTTACAAGCGCTAGATTGGCTTTCGCGCGTAGTAGGTTGACGGGACCGGGAATACCCGTTCCAGCCACGACGGGTACGAAAGTGCCCCGAGTCGCGAGCAGATGCAGCAGGGCTAGCTGTTGGCTGTGCGTATAGCGGAGCTCTAAGGGTGGCAATGAAGAACGATCGGTATACAGCCCAATTTCGTCCCCGAGTAGCACTGTTGTTGGTACACCTTGAGGGGGGGACAGAAGAGACCTCAAGCTCCCACTAGTAAGGCCTGCATACGACCGCCATTTTTTGCACAGCAAGCGCCTTTCAAGCTTTCCATGTTTACTCGCTGAATAAGCATGGTCTATAGCTCACTTACAGCTGCAATGTGGACTAAAGTGGTTGCGAGCACGAACTCTTCTTTTTCAGGAACACCCTTTTGCCGCGTACAAAAACACCTCCCACTGACTCACAACACTATACACTCCTGATCTCAAACGCCGCGAAAGAACGTTCACTCGCCAAGCAAAGCACTGTCATTGACGTGCGACACACCACGATATGTTAACCAACGCAGCATTCCCCCGTTGTTACGAGGTATGTGGTGGTTATCCCGACACAAAGCACAAGTACTGGACTTGTACTCGAGCCCAACAATCACCACTCTTCCGCTGTCCCCGTGTTCCTTTTGCGTGGGAGAACTGGGCCGCTCCACTGCCGGACCTCTGACCCGTCTCGCTAACACAGCATGTGTCTCAAATGCAAGACCCAATAACTGCTCCGGCGCCTGTACGGACTCCTGCGTAGTCTACCAGCACGCAAGCGTTCACAACGCGGAAGTGAGTCGTGTAATATTTCGTTCCACACTCCCTTTCAACATACACTCCTTCGATGAAGATTCCCCTACTGCTCACATGCAATGGCACGTGATTATGCAAGCAAAGACGCGCACTTTGCTGGGTTATACTCAAGGAACTGTACGACACTGCGCCCTTTTCCCACTACGACGGTTCCAGTTCGTGATGTGGCATACCCAGAAATACGCAACATCGGTAATCTCGAATGCACTATCTCCATAGCTTGCACAAAATCTGTCGCGACGTCAGAGTCTTATTTCAAGAAATGAAAGCACACCTTAAGCTCACTTCGTGCCATTCAATAAAAATGTTGATGTCGACACGGTCTTCGCTACACGAGTCCAGAGGAGAAACGGAACTCACTACAAGCGTATATGGAACAGAGAACACTCGAACGACGCTTCCTCGAGCACGTAGCCATCGCAGAAAAAAAAAAAAAAAAGTCCTTCGAGCATGCAGCGTCCGCAAGCTTAGCGACGCGCCGACGCCAGCACTTCCTCCCCCCCCCCCCCCCCCCCTTTCTAGCGTGGACAAACGTGTCTTGTATGCCCGTAGCATACATCAGCGGCCAGACGTGACAGAGAGCGTAGACGCCCGCCCGACGTGTCTACAAGGGCCGCGCTTTGTAGCCGACCAAATGGACGAGCGACACCTCGGAGAGGTCCGTCGTGCAGCGTTCGCTCATCGGCATCGCACGCCGGGCAGCGCTTCCAGCGACACCGGCTATCTCTGCTTCGTTCGTTCGCTCGCTCTCGAGCCGCTGTAGCGAGACAGCACCTCGCTAATGACACTCAGCGTAGGTGGGAGAATGGGAAAAGAACGAAGCGGGAAGAAGGAAGAGAGACAACGGAAGAAAAAAGAGCGGTCGAGCTGCAGACCGGGTCGCGATTTCGCGCCGCGCTCAGTGTTACCGAGCGCTAGAGGGAGCTCCCCCATCGGTCATCCATTCCAATTAGGGAAGCCCGTAAAACAGCTCCGGCCGCGCCTATGTACATATATACACGGACTATCTCCTCCTCCAACATTCCTATTGCTCCGACACCTACCTCGCCGAGGACAGAGGCACACACGGCACTTAGGACAAGAAAGGGAAAACGGCACGGACACACACAGAGACAGTGTGACGAAGAAAGAGAGGGATCCAGGCACACACGTCCGGGGCCGACTCCGACCAATGGGAACAATTACCGGAGGGGGCTTAATGGCCGTGCCCGCACGCGACGGCTCGTTTTCGGCGCCCAACGACCATGGTGCTTTCGCGTCTTCGGTGCCCCTAGTGCTGCGATGATCAAGACAGTCGTCTCCCAAAAGGGCCGCAGTGCTACGTCGCGACACGCGCGCCGTTTCTTAAACCGGAAGAGGAGGCAAACCACACGTGCGAATACGCTGGAGTGCGGCCGCGTCACCAAGTCAGGACATGCGCGGCCACTTGTGTGGGTGTCGTCCTTCGATTCTTCTCCCTCCGTTCGGCTCGAGATGCCTGTTCGATTCCCCCTGCGTCTTACATTGAGAGGGACAGTGGGGTTAAACATACCAGCCTACATCATCGGCGACGGAAGAAACGACGGCAGAGAGCTTCCGGCAGGAGACTGTCGGGATTTGAAAGAAGAAAAAAGCGAGAATAGATATGTCCCCAGGCGGAGTTACGAAATATAACAGCCTGACACCAATTAAAGACGAACGAAAGCCCCAGAGACGAAGAATTGGTCGTACAAACAAGCGAAAATCTACCCGCACCGAGAAAATACACTCTAGGCACTGCGCAAAGCCATACTCTCTTCGCAATGAATCGTTAGCTCTTCAGTCGTCTATTGTTCATTATGTGACCAAGTTATCGTTACAGTGCCGTATTCGTTCCATTTTCCGAAATAAAGCTTCAGTCTTTACTCAAATGGACAACTCATACAAGCTACCAAGGGAAGCCAGGTTTCAAGATAGCCCGAGCGCCACGACAGCCTGCACGAGTACGCATGCGCAATGCATGCGCAATCTGTGACAAGAGGAAAGAAATGCAGAGTGAGCTGTTGACCCAGAGCCATGTATGCCCGGCAGCACCGACAGTTATGCAGAATATTCCACGAATTATGAGCGTCAATGAACATGTGTTCACACATGACACCGACATGCATGGTTAGGCTTGGCAAACGTACAACTTGGGCGCCAAGATAGGCATATGCATTCATAAAACGGATTGCTACTGAGCAAACTGTCGCAGCGCAAACCCTTGGAAATCACTCCATGACCAGTTTGAACGCATACGATTGTGTGGTGTACTAAACGAAAAGTTAGCGATACAAAACTATCCACGTTCGGAGTCCAAAACACGCCTACCTTTTTAACATTGTGCGTTTTTCTTTTACATCCGTTATTTCCACCACGTAAGAACTTCAGCGTACAAATCATCTCCACGAGGTGCAGGCAAAACACTCTGCACACACAGCAACGTCCACCGGAGAGTAAAAAAGAAAAGCAGGAAAGAAACACTCGAACCGCGAACGACGGAACCAGATAAGCAAAGCAACGACAAGAGATCGAACACCTCAGGAATCGAGCCCGCGCTGTTTGCGCAAGAATCGCTATCTCCGCGCCCAGCGCACCGGCAGCGAGGAAGAAGAGAACGGTACATGGACGCAATTTCTGTTACCCGCGCGTGGTTTGTTACTCCGAGCGAGGCCAGGAATGCAAACACGGCGGAATCGGGAGACGCTATAGCACCGCATGCACCGTTTCAGGGCCCGGCAACAGCAGCAGGTAAAGCAGCGAACACCCTCTATACCAACCGCATAACATAACCGCACTACAAGCAAAACTCCGAGAAACAAAAAAAAAAAAAAACGAGAAAAAAATCACCGGCGCGCTCCGCATACAAACCGAACGCACCAAGCACGGGCTAGCCAACAAAACAATCAGCAAGCCGGAGAGGAGAAGGCACGGCGAAAGGCTGGTGCTTGTTGCTGGTTCTTGGTTCGATCTCGCAACGGCCCGCAGGACTCGGATGTACGCGAACGCCTGACGCAGGAAAAGCCAATTGAAAGCCAGGCCTCACCGGAACGAGGAACAACAGATGCGCGAGGAACGACTCAGCGAAAACAAGATATATATAAGAAAAATAGAGAAAAACGAAACGCAGAATCCGTAGAGACCGTCGAACAAGAAATCGCGCCGAGCACACAAACTCGGCAGCAGTGGGGAGCAACAACGAGCACGCCGCCGCCCAGAACAGCGGAAACGAGAAGGCGCAGTTCGGGACGAGTTTCGGACGAGCGAAGCAGACGTAGCGGAGGCAAAAGAAGCCTCCGGAAGATACGAAAAGGCGACGGCGTCGTTCGGGACTGCTTTTCGTTCCTCCGGTTCCGAAACCGGCGCACCACAAAACTCGCTCGCATTCGGCGAAGAAACGCGCTCTCGCGGTCGGGCCCGGGCCGCGCGCGCCCAGGCCCGAAATCCCCGAGCGACCGAGCGCGGCGCGCAAGTCACCGGGGCTCCATCGTTCCTTCTGCTTCCTTTGTCCGGCTACGCTCTCGAAGCGGCGAAGAAAGCCCACTCTGCGCTGAAAGAACGAGTGAAAGAGAGAGAAAGAGAAGGACGTCCTGCGGGAAATGCCAGGAGAGGAAGACGAAAAAGAAAGGAAAGATGGAGGGGAAGGGAGGGGGGGGGGGGGGGGCTCTAGAGTGCGTTTTCTGCGGCCGATCTCCCAGCGGCCCCCCCCCCCCCCCCCCCCCCGCGCGCTGTGCAAGACCGCTGATTGGAAACTCTCAAAGGAGGAGGATGCAGCAGCGAACCTGAGCGTGACTTGCACTTTAGTCCCCAACAAATTGCGGCTGATCGAAACGCTACGCTTCGCAACAAAGCACGTTTTGTTTACCCTCAACGAAGCACGAGCTCCCACAGTTACCAAAACAAGAATCCAGTAATGTTGCGTCATGATGCAGGACAGTACGCCAATCACAACTTCCGTACGTAGTTTTTGCTTGTCCGGTGTTATGTGGTTGTATTCCATTTGCTTGAATTTTTTTGTGTCACTTAGAAACATCGATGTGGGCCCACTCTTCGGTCTATTCAAAATTTTACGGTATGATGCAAAATTCTGCGTGTTTTCGTGGCAAATTTATTATCAGTGTATAGGTAGAAGCAACACAAATACCAACATGTCGACTTCATTTACAGTTGCTTTCAGTTCAACTAAACTATCTGATTTCGAAACTATGCGTACACCATCATGACCGTCACCCCGGGGCGGTCGATTTTATTTGAATCCTGTACCGGGCTAAAAAAAATTATCTTAAAAGAATCCTACAGCCGTAACCTGCCCGCTAGACTTCAGCATCACAGGCTGGATGGAGCCGTTCGACCGTATGTTAGACTAAAGGTACGCCCACAACGACTTAAAGGGCCACGGACCAGGGTCCGGACATTTTTGAAAAACAAGCCCACTGCATAGATGAGGCATCGAAGATAACCCCTGCAAAATATTAGAGCCATGCGCGCCCCGAAAAGCTGCGAAAATTCAAATCAAAGCCCGTTCGTTCTTTCCTTCCTTCAAAAACGGGCCCGGCCCACTACTCTGCACCCCGCTGACGTCAAGGGGGGCTACTTTCGCTAAAGGCACTCCATTGGTGCATCGTTCTGACTGACGGGAGAAGGTTGGGCGTAGCCTTGGCGTCGCGTCGTCTGCACAAGGCTTTCCGCAGCGCCTTCTGTTCTGGCTCATGCCTACAAACCCGCATGAAGGAACAAAAAAAAAAAAAAACTGCGGAGGGAGCGTGCGGCGACAGCCTTGAACCCTAGCCATAAAAAGTAAAAAAATAGTAAAACTGAGGGAGTTAATTCGCCCCCCCGCCGTGATCACGTCACGAGACGCTCTGCGTGCGCGCTCCCTTCTCAGTTTCTTTTCTTCTATGCGAGCCCCCCAAAACAAGGTTTTAATTAGTAGTGCAGCAGAGCCTTTCCCTCGCTCGCCCACATGACCGCTCCGCACACACACCCCTTATCTTTCGTGCATCTTGCGTACGCCTTGACTCCAATGAATGACATATGCTTTGGAGCGGAGAAAAGACACAAACACACAGAACACAAACACGCATGGAGAAAAGCAAACGGGCGGTTGCCGGGTCCGCGCTTCGCCGTGTGTTTCGAACACAACCGACTTCCGCCCCTCCGCTCGTGAAACGGTGGGGAGGCCTAAAAGAAAATGAAAAGGTGGCTCGTTAACTGGGAATGACAAACAGATGTATGAAAGGATGCGCTCGCTAACCAGTCTAGGTGGTCGAGCCGATCGCGCCTCTCGATCGTTCAGTGTGCGGAGAAAATGCAAAAACCAAGAAAAGAATTATACTGAAGGCGGGGCCATGACGTCGCCCCGTGACGCACTCCACAGACACCACGCCTCCGGCTTACACCGGAGAAGGAAGGGGTGATTTTGCCTTGCCGAGCCTACTCGACGAGGAGCGGGAGAGAAGAATTTCGAGGAGGGAATGGAAGGAGAGGAGGCTCGCTCAAAGAGAGGTAGAGAGTGTCTGCTGCGCTGGGGTGGGCACGGGGCCTTTAAGCCGCCTCTGCGCCCAGTTGCGACCGCCGAGGCGTCAGACCTAAAACGGTTACAGTTCTTTAGCAGGGTACACCAGTGGCGGACTTATGAATCATCTTGACATGGAGGGGGCGGTCCCATTTGAACCATAAATCTCTCGGACTTGTTCACCGAAAAAAAAAGGTGGTCAGCATGGTTTTCTTACGTAAACTTTCTCGCATCGCAGACTAACCCCCCCACCCCCCCCCCCCTCCCCCCCTTTAGAAAATCCGTTTAGGATGTGTGCTTTCTCAAAAAGCCCTGGTCGGCGACAGAAAATCAAGTCAGCGTTGTTCAGCCACCAAATACCAGAGCTGCAACTCAAACCGGCACTAACAGCTAACCATGAAAAAGCGCTCATTAACGAACACGAAGGGGATAAGCCCATATTTGCTTGCTTCTCTAATTGATTATTTGCCGCCCAGTGGAGCGCGCGAGTGCTTAATTCTTATTAGCATGCAAGGCTGTCTCTCTTGACACTCCGCCTAAATAATACAGAGAGAGCACCACAGCGCCGTCTGGTGCGGCATTTCACGCCAGAACTGCGCGCGCAGACGGTTTTAATCATAACGAAAGAGAAAGCGACCACGCAGACGAGAGACGCAAAAAGGAATCGGCATTGCGCAATTCTGGCTACGGGAAAAGAACGGAGAAAAGAGGGGAGCAAAAATAACAGAAATGTGCTGGCGGAAAAAAAAAAAAGAAAGAGGCAGAAAACATTGAAAGTTCGAAATACTCGCTCAGCCGCAAGCAATCCCTCCGTACTGAGTGACGCAACACGCGCACCTCGTAAAAAAAGTGGGCGACGACCGCGCACTCAACTCGCAGACGGCATCGCGAGGCGGTCCGGGCAAACTTTTGCGAAACTCGGGCGAAAAACCTTTTACGACCGTATCGATTGCGTTACGTCTGGTATAGCTTTCCTTCCATTCTATACGGCTATACCCCACAGTAACCGGCACAGTCCAAGCCCGGGTAACTATAACCAGACACCCTTATAGCCGCATGCGGTCTTTAGTGTGATTGATTGCACTTGGATATCAGTGAGAAACGTAGTTAGCCGTATGCGCTGGTGCCCATGCCCCCCCCCCCCCCCCCCTTTCCCCCAACCACCAGGTTTTTTTTTTTTTGTTCTTGCACGGTACATTTACACGTGCTTTGCGCTCTTTCGAAAGACCTAAGCTTTTCCAAATTGTATTCACGTATCTTCAGCGGCACCAAGCCTGGATCTACGCCTCATGAGAGTGGGATTATGTTCGCTCCACTTGTTCCTTATGCGTTCGTTGCGAAACTGGATAAAACACATTTGTTACGCGCCCCTGAATCCGGCGGCCAAGTTGTTCTTTTCTTTTTTTTTTTCTCCTATGAGGAATCCGAAATCTTAGAAAAGGAAAGAGGCCGAGTTGAACGTTTTCAGGGGCAAAATTACATCACTGAGTGGGTGCTCAATGAATGACTGAAAATAAACCATCGGATACAACGTAAAGCTGAGCCTATAAATCTCTCATTCCCCTCACTCATTCTCCTCCGGGAAGCGCAAAATATATCTGTTTAAACCTGAACAAGAAGTCGATCACAAGATTAAATTATAGGCGCAAAAATTTAGATCACCTTGCTCGTTTAAGAACGCTTATTCCATCCACTGCTTTGATGGATTATCGAAGCAGCACAACACATTGTGTTCCACGGGGTCTCACTTTCAAGCTGCTGTCCTTTTAGGTCGTATTTGACCAAAATAAGTCTCTATCTTTATGATCGCGCACGATAATTGCAACACGAAAGCAATAATAGGAAGATAACAAGTGCCAGAAAGTAAATGCTGACTGGATCCAATAACACTTCCACGCAGTGCCTATCGTGGCATAGAAGCGAATATCAACTACGCTAATAAGCCCTGGCGACGCAGTCACTGACCAAGTCAAGAAATTTGAGAAGTTTCGGAACCTCGTCCGGGTTCCTTGATCACTGAGCGGGAAAAGGAATCGTCGCGACTTATATACACAACACGTGGCGTAACGAGCGTGCGTAGATTGGTGGCATATTTTTTTGCATCCGGTTCGTGGTAGCTGGTGTCGATTGGATGATTAGGGATTCCAGCAGCCGCCGAGATGACACGTTCCTTTCCTTCGCGTACCAAGGCGCACAAAACGTCATCAACCTATCCTCGTATACGCCGACGGGGGTGGAGGCTGGGGTGCTGTCCCGTGGTTTGAATTTCAACACGGAAACATCACCGAGGCCAAGCGAGGTGGTGCGCGCGGTGAACAAACGAGCGATTAGTCGACTTCCCTCTGCCGTTCGAGAAGGAGCACGCACCCGTACCATTGGAGTGCTCTCCGGTTTGCGGAGCCATAGTTCAAGAACGCAGACGTCGGTAGCAGAGAAGCAAGACATTCGCAGGCTGTGGAGGAACAGCATCATCGCCATTTACGGCCTGCATGCCCAAAGTCCACAAGCCTGGCGCACCACTTCGACCTATTGTCGACTTCACCCGATCGCCGCTTTATCGGCTGTCAGGCCATCTTCAGCAAGTGTTGAGTTCACCAGCCGGTAAAACCCCGACGCACGTCGGAAATTCGTCCACGTTTGTTTCCAAGGTGCACGGAATCTCGCTGAGTGAAGACTACTAAAAGGTACTAACCACCATCAATCCTGCACCGAAAGTCTTGTACCGCTACGTAGACGACTGCTTCTGCATTTTGAAGAAGCAAGACCTCTCACGCTTCCTGGACAGCCTAAACTCCCAGATTACGCATATACAGTTCACACTGTAACTTGAGAAAGACCGATCATTACCTTTCTTGGATGTACTGGTCCGCAGGGATGAGGGCGACCTCACCTTCTCGGTCTAAGGAAGCCTACGCACACAGGTCGCTACCTCAGATTTATGTCAAGTCATCCGGCCGGCCACAAGACGTCAGTGGTATCATCCTTAATAACACGTGCCGTACGTATCTGCTGAGATGACAATTCATTGAAAAACGAACTGAGGACGGTCCACCGTGAGCTGGCTTATAATGGCTATCCTATAGTCGCTTTATCTGCAAAATTGAGAAGCGGATATTGAAGCCGTGAACACAGACCAACAAGACATTCCAGGCACGTGCAGCCATTCCTTACGTGCGGGGAATCAGCGAGGCACTACCGCGCGTATTTTCAAAATACGACCTAAGCATTGCCCACATCCCGACCAGCAAGCGCCGTAACCAGCTCGCGAACGTGAAAGACAGACTGCTGACTGACGCGTTTCCAGGCGTCATCTACCAGATCCCATGTGCTGATTGCCCCCAGGTTTACATTGGCGAGACGGGAAAGTTCTCAAGCCGTCTCAACGACCACAAACGTGACGTAAGAAATAACAATCACGCGACTAACGCCATTGCACAGCATGCGCAAGAACATGGTTACGCCATTGACTGGGACCGCACTTTCGTCGCGAAGGAAAGGAACGTGTCATCTCGGCGGCTGCTGGAACCTCTAATCATCCAATCGACACCAGCTGCCATGAACCGGATGCAAGGAAATATGCCACTCATCTACGCACGCTCGTGACGCCACGTATTGCGTATATAAGTCGCGGCGATTCCTCGTCCCGCTCAGTGATCAAGGAACCCGTACGAGGTTCCGAATCGTCTCAAACTTATTGACTTGGTCAGTGACCGTGTTCTTCTTTTTCCTTGAATTCAATGCCTGAGCAGACGAAGTTTCGTCGAACCACTGATTACGGCTTACATACTTCTGACGCGGACTGTTGGTCGCCGCTGCAGCGCTTCCCCGCCGAGTCTCCACACAACGCTTATGGGTGGCTTTTGCTCCTGAGAACTGTCCACGTTCGTTACGTCGTCAGTGTTCACACACCCATAGGGCCCCTAAACCGTCACAGCTATGACTAAAAACGTAGCGCTCGAAACAGAAGACAAAACGAAGAGGACACCGCATGCGCTAATTTTCGACTGATTTTTATTCAACGCAGTACAAAATCCAGCACGTGCGTTGAATAAAAATCAGTTGAAAATCAGCGCATGTGCCGTCCTCTTCCTTGTGTCTTGTTTCGATCGCTACGTTTTTGTTGCGAAAGCAACATTACGCGAGTCGCCGAGCCATTTCGCGGAGCTGACGAAAGGTCATACTGCGCATGCGTGAGAAGTAGTGACGTCACACGGCGCACAGCTGGCGCGCCGCCGCCGTCGCTGCGCGGGTGCCTCAGAGGTGCCGCCGCCGCGCTCGCCAGTTGCGCATGCGCAGTAGCGGCGCATAGCTAGCGTGCCGGGGCCGCCGCCGCGTGCTCTCCATCGCCTCTCTCTCTCTCTCCTCGTTGCTTTCGCAATCCTCCAGGTTCAACCAGAGCTAAACCACTGCCAATTTTCGTCATGGTATACCAACTCGCCCAAACGGCTACCCTCATCACAGCTAGCCTGTACAGGACGGAGAGGCGTGACGAACTTGCCCTACAGTTAAGAGCGAGCTCTTGCGCCGACAGGCAGGGTTTCCCAAGCACTGAACGAAAAGCTATTCACCTCCCTGACAGAAACATTTCATATTATGTAATGCTACCGCGGTGGCAGTGGTTAGAGCACTCGGCAACTGAACCAGACGACTCGTGTTCAAACCCAGCCGCAGCGGCCACGTTTGGATGGAGGTGAAATGAACAAGGCGCCAGTGTGCTGTGCGATGTCAGTGCAGGTTTAAAAAACCCCAGGTGGTTTAAATTAATCCAGAACCTTCAACTACGGCGTTCCTCACAGCTCATCTGTTACCTCGGAACGTTAAACCCCCACAACATACAATATGCAATATACACTGTATGCAAGCGTGTAAGGATGCATGCATAATGTATAAAGGACATATGAACGCCTAATACGCTAAGCATTTTACACGCAGCTCAATAGCAGTCAGTCGTTGGCATTTTCAGTTCACTTATTAAAGCAGCCCATCTTCCCTGAAACGACGCCGGCTGATATAAGAAAAATAAAGCAGCTCAGAATACAACGAAAGTGCCAACGGACGCGTCAAACCATCGCGCATGTAGTATGTAGACTCTGCGAAGGATTACAGTGCCGAGGTCACGAACCACCGACGTCGTCACCGCCGCCGCCCACGCAAGGCTCGGAAAATTGACGACGCACACTCTCCCTCTCTTGCCTCGGCTTTGGTGCGCTGGCTAACGCCGGCTGCTGACCGGACCCGCACCAAACAAGCAGCGGCCGCCCCTATGTTTGCGCACGGGAACGAGCTCGGGCCCCTGCCGAACACAATCAACCCGCGGCGGCGCTGCTGAAAGAAGGGCCACCCCACTGCGCTGCACCCACTCCCGGGTAATTCCGTGCAGCACTAGTGCAGGTCTGGAGTGCCTGCGCGGCTCGCACTCTTCCAATCTGCGCGGGGAAGTGTCCAGTTCTTCACAGCCGAACAGAATGCAATCAGGAGGGAGCTATTGGCTAGTGGAGCGATACAGTAAAGAAGGATGCGTCTTAGAGCAAAGACTGGAATGCCTCATGCTCCAACCATCCTCAAATCAAAAGTATGCTTTGATGGCACATGTTTTTTTTGTCTATGGCGGCAGACATTA